>NC_139513.1:4290707-4451655 GCF_947247035.1 Vipera ursinii
CTTTATTCATTTGCACATTCATTTCTTCAATTCACATGCCCTCCATGCTCCTAGTTTTTCAAATTCTAGAGAGATGAAGATGAGATCTTGAGAATGTGTCCTTCTAAAAGTGTAAGATATTCATCTTTTGTGAGGTAAGACGAGGAATATGAATATGAGCATTGGATCAAAATGGAATATTGCTAAGCCTAGCCAGGCCATGGGCCTAGCTTCTAGCTAGGTATTGTAGAAAGTCAGCACCCACCCACCCTCCTAGAAAGGGAAATATTTTGGGAGTTATTAAAAAAAGGCAGAATATTATATTTCCCCAAAGGAATAATGAAGAAAAATCTTAAAAGACAGAAACCAGTCTCCGTACCCCAAGCAGAAACTGAACAGGCCAGCTGTTAGTAGTGCAGATTTGATAATTCTATTCAGAAAGACTGGGCCACCTGTTCATGAGCAAAATGCCTTCAGCCCCAGCCCGGAGAAGCTGATGAGATTAGAAAAACAAAGTCTCCAAGGACAGGAACATGACCTTTAGGACATAATGGAATTAATCCTACATCCTCTTCAGACTAGGGACGCGGTGGCTCAGTGGGTTAGTACGCTGAGCTTGTCGATCAGAAGGTCGGCAGTTTGGTGGGTTGAATCCTGAGTGCCGCATAACAGAGTGAGCGCCTGTTACTCGTCCCAGCTTCTGCCAACCTAGCAGTTTGAAAGCACGTAAAAATGCAAGTAGAAAAATAGGGACCACTACGGTGGGAAGGTAACAGCGTTCCATGCACCTTTGGCATCTAGTCATGCTGGCCACATGACCACGGAGACGTCCTTGGACAAGTGCTGGCTCTTTGGCTTTGAAACGGAGATGAGCACCGGTCCCTAGAGTTGGAAACGTCTAGCACGCATGTGTGGGGGAACCTTTACCTTTACCTTTACCTCTTCAGACTAGCAAAAGACACAAAAGCCCACCTTATTGCACAACCCCCTGGAGCATTTCAAATGCTGGTACATCTCCATTTTGGTCCAAGTACAGTTTTGCACATGAAATATTCCAAAATTCATTATTCTCTAGAAACGGGTGAAACTAGAATGGAAACATCCAGAAATTTTAAAAGTAGAAACATTGGTTTCTTATCTGTCTGGTTTTCCCACGTTTGAATTTTTCTTCTACTGTCTTTTTAATATGCAGATAAACTGGATAAGGGGAACAAAGTGTTACCACTATCTTGCCTTTTGAAAAGCACATTTGAGATGTTCTTCCAATAACTGAAAATTGTTACACAGAAGCTTCTGTTCACGGTTATTCCAGAGTCTGGGGATATTTTAAATATTAAAAATGTTATGTATCCAAGTCATCTGCATAGCAACAGCCACCAGGGGGCGTTGACCTGGACGGTTTTGGCAGGAAACCTAGTTTCGGCGGGAAACCTAGGGCCAACCCCATTGGCTGTTCGCCTACCTGGCTGGGTATTTAAGGAGGCCAGGTAGCCCTTGTTCCCCAGTATGCTACCCCCCCCAATAAAGAGCTGAACACGTACTCCGGCTGGTGTCTCTTCCTTGCGTCGGACCCACTACATTACAGTGGCGACGAGGATGGGATTGCTGCCGACAAGGAGCTGAAGTCACTTGGGGAGCGCACCACACGCTGAAGGAAACAGGAATCTTCCCTTCCTCCCAACGCGACCGCCAGCCACCGCCACTGGCCACCGTACGAGTACACCGGCTCAGGCCGCCATGCTAGCAATGGATCCACACGCTGCAATGACCGACGGGACAATGGCACGAGCTGGGCAACCCCACGGGTTCGACACCCGCCACCCAGAGAAATGGGCCCGGTACCTGTCACACGTCGAGCTGTACATGAGGTTTAACCAAATCTCGGAAGACGGCTCGAAAGCGGCAGCCCTGCTCTGCCTAAGCGGACCCGCACTGCTCGAGGTCACCGCAAACCTGTTCGCCCCAGATGCCATTGATACCGTCTTGTACCGGGACCTCGTCGCTAAGCTGAATGCCAATTTCTGGCCCCGCAGATCCAAGCTGGCTGCCTGATCCCAGTTCGAGAGGAGGAACCAGCGGCCTGACGAGTCCGGCGCCAATTTCATCGCCGCCTTACGAGAAGCCACCGTCGCCTGCAAGTTCTCAAATTTGGAGGAGCGGCTACGAGAAAGGCTGGTTTGCGGCCTATGGGACACGAGGCTGCAGGAGCGCCTGTTCGAGAGGGAGGAGGTTTCGCTCCAGGAAGCCCAGGACGCTATCCTGGCCCACGAGGCAGCCTGCGGGGCCATCCAGGCGGTCCAGGAAACCAACCCCAGTGGCCTGGCAGCCAGCGTCCACCAGCAGGTTGCCTCAGCCGAGGGCGGACAGAGCATCAACCTCCTCCAGTGGAAGTCGACCCCCGACCATCGAGGTGGATGCCCAGACAAGCCCAGGCCCTCTAGCAATGCTTCCAACTCACAGAAGTGCACAGGGTGTGGTAGAAACCACGTGTGCAGCCTCTGCAAGTTCCGGTTGGCCACGTGTCTGGCCTGCAAGAAAACAGGCCACATAGCCGCGGTCTGTCATAGCCGCCGCCCCGGAGAGGAGATCCACGAGCTGCAACCAGAGGCATCGCCGTTCAAAGGCATTCTTGAAGGCGTACTCCGGCTGGCGTCTCTTCCTTGCGTCGGACCCACTACATTACAAAAAATATATGTTATAAAATTATAAAATTTACAAGATTTACAAGATTCAAAAACATAAATACCCTTTTAAAATTACCAGTGTTTGCAAGATTTAAGAACAGAAGAGTAGAATGGAGTTGGAAGGGACCTTGGAGGTCTTCTAGTCCAGCCCCCTGCTCCAGCAGGAGAACCTATACCATCTCAGACAAGTGACCGTCTGGCCTCTTTTTAATCTGGATCAGTCACCATGATCAGAGATTTGGTTTGGATTGGTATGGTTTGATTTAGTTTACCAGTGTTTAATATAAAAATATATCTGGTGCCAGCTCTTTGGGAACTCATTCCCTGAACAATTAGATTGGGCAGATCTGTTGGTATTTTGTAGCACAAATAAGTGGAGTTGGTTCCTCTCCTTCTCCTTTGGATTCTGTCTCAAAATATATTTTGTTTAATGGATCCTTGTTGAGATGACATACCTGTCATGGCTGTAGCCTTGGAACTCCCAACGTCTCTTGGCCCTCCTTCCTTCTCCTCCTGGATTCTGGATGAATACACAGCCTTCAAGACATGTGCAAGAGTCATAACAATAAAGTAAACATAATCGACATTTGGGATCCGGATGCTGTTTCTTTTTTCTCTATTCTCCAGTGGTGCTGTCTGGGTGCATCTCCTCCGACCTTTGACTGAAAAGACATGCTTTGAAAAAGAACAGCAAAAAGACAGCTCTTCAAACTTGGGATCTACAAAGACAATAGATTTGAATGCCTCGTCTTTTGGCTGTTCTTTTTCCTGAAAAGCAAAGCTCCAAATACTATGGATGTATTTGAAAAGACCATGTTTTTTTTATTAAATATACTCCCAACATTGTCCTGATCCAGACTTTCCCTTCAATGGGTCCTGGCAAACCTTCCA
Organism: Vipera ursinii; assembly: GCF_947247035.1. Classification (NCBI taxonomy): domain Eukaryota; kingdom Metazoa; phylum Chordata; class Lepidosauria; order Squamata; family Viperidae; genus Vipera; species Vipera ursinii. The sequence continues at coordinate 4,294,262 of NC_139513.1, forward strand.
GTGTTAAATGGAAAGGAAGAATTCTGTCCCTAATGGAATAATATTCTATGAAGTGAACAAAGACACTGACCTGTCTCCAGTTAGAAATGGCAACCCTGAGGGGTGCTGTGTTTACATTTGTGGAGAAATGTTGGGCATCCCTGAGGGGTGCTGAATCTACAGACGTCGAGAATAGCTGTGACATAACTACACAAATTCCATTCCTGCAAGGAAAGGAGTAAAACTCCTCATAAATTTTCTCCATTCTCTGTGTCTGATGCAAAGAGACCGATTAAGGTCCATCCAAAATGAAGAAGCAATTGGGCAATTCCTGGGTACTGGATCCCTTCTTTGGGGAGCATCCGGGGTGGGGGGAAAGGGAATTGACTTTTATCACTCAGAGACTCTGAAGCAGTTAGATAATTGATCTGGAAAAGCAATGAGGAATACTCTGTTATATTTGCAGTCATATTGTCCAAAATACTAGCATTTAATAAATCAAATTTTGTTCTGATGAACATAAATAGGAATGGAATACAAGAAACAAATTTTAAAAAACAACAATAAGAAAAAAATGCAATAATATTTCTGTATCACAGACTCACATGTGCAGATATTTGTTCTGAACCAGCCCTCTTCTCGCACCCCTAATCAAAAGAAGAGTCTGGAAAGCGTCCAAGACCAAAAGGCTTCTGCCAAGTTTTAATTACACTGTTACAAGAATACAAGAGCTTGACTTCTCAAACGGAAAAGTTGCTTTCAGCAACCAGCCCCTCCCCAAACACTTCTTTTATAGAGAGCTCAGGGCGTGGTCTCCCTGTGCCTCCTCCCGAGGAGTCCCATAGCCTTTCTTTGTTTGTCCCTGCTCGTCTGCCTCCTGCGTCGGGCGTCCTTGAACAGGGCCAGCTGTGGGTCATCATCCTCCGCACTCTCGGGCTCACACAGCTGAGAAGAGGTTCCCGGCTGAGGACTCTGCAAAGTCTCCAAATCATCATCAGACGGTTCGTTTCCCTCCTCCCCCACATCTGAGTCCTCCGATACATCGGACCCGGCTGTCGGACCCACAGGCTGGCCCTGAGGCACAACAATATTAACTGAAGTGTTTTGTTCCAATAAAGGGCTGCATCGTATGTAATTTTTGAGGGTTGTTACATCTTTCTCTGCTTCTATATCCCAGATTCTTTGTGCAGCAAACTTTTTACCTTCTTCTTCAATTGTACAAGAGACAGTGAGATTGTTAGGCATATGGTGTTAGCCTACAATGTTGGGTTGAAAATATATTAACCATGATGTTATGTCTTTAAGATGTTAATTGCACAACAAATTCCTTAACAGAGATCACAGCTCCTAATAGTTTTGGGTGACTTCAATCTACCATGCCTGGGAGGATCATCTGAGTTAGCTTGGGAGTTCATGGCTTCCATGACGGCCATGGACCTGACGCAAGTAATTTCTGGACCGACTCATGAGGGAGGCCACACCCTTGACCTGATTTTCTTATCTGGACGGTGGTTAGATGACCTTGGTGGGGGCTCCCCAATTGTTATGCCCCTGTCATGGACCGATCATCATCTCCTGCGGCTGGTCTTCCGTTTTGCCACTCCCCACTGTGGGTGTGTGGAACCAACTAGATGGTACCGCCCCAGGCGCTTAATGGACCCTGAGAGGTTCCAGGCAGCGCTGGGGTCCCCACCTGCCTCCTTCGCTCACAACTCGGCGGATGTCTTAATGGAAGCCTGGGAAAGGGCAGCCACGGAGGCTCTTGACCGAGTTGTACCCTTGCGGCCCCTGACCCGGTGCAGATCCCATCGAGCTCCATGGTTTTCCGTGGAGCTTCGGGAGATGAAGCGTCGGAGACAGGGCCTAGAGAGCTGTTGGAGATCCAGCCGATCCGAATCCGACCGATTGCGACTAAGAACCTACATTAGGTCTTATCTCGCTGCGATAAGGGCAGTGAGGTCTAATCACTTCGCTACCCTTATTGCGTCCGCAGATAATCGCCCGGCCGCCCTGTTTAGGGTGACCCGCTCCCTCCTTAATCAGGAGGTGAGGGAGGAACCCTTGCAGGGTCATGCTGAGGAGTTTAGTCAACATCTGTTGGACAAAATCGCTCGGATTCGGACCGGTCTGGACTCTGACTGGGCAGAGTCTGACGATCAGGATGCGGGTGGTCTTGTCGATATTACCTGGGAGGAGTTTGATTCTGTGACTCTGGAGGAAGTGGACAGGATTATGGGGAGGCTGAGTTCCACCACATGTTTATTGGACCCGTGCCCTTCCTGGCTGGTTTATGCGGCTCGGGAGGGGACATGAGGCTGGTTCCAGGCGGTTATATCTGCCTCTCTGAGTGAGGGTAGTTTCCCCACCGTCTTGAAAGAGGCGGTGGTGAGACCTCTCCTCAAGAAGCCTGCCTTGGACCAAGCTGTGTTGAATAACTTTCGCCCGGTCTCCAACCTTCGCTTTCTTGCGAAGGTTGTTGAGAGTGTGGTGGCGCATCAGCTCCCTCTGGTCCTGGATGAAGCGGATTATCTAGACCCGTACCAATCGGGTTTCAGGCCCGGGTACAGCACGGAGACGGCATTGGTTGCTCTGGTGAATGATCTCTGGAGGGCTCGGGACAGGGGATATTCCTCTGTCCTAGTCCTATTAGACCTCTCAGTGGCGTTCGATACCATCGACCATGGTATCCTGCTGCAGCGTCTCAGGGGATTGGGAGTGGGAGGCACAGCTTTGCAGTGGTTCTCCTCCTATCTCCTGGGACGTTTGCAGTCGGTGTTGGCAGGGGGGCAGAGGTCGACCTCGAGGTCTCTCGCTTGTGGAGTTCCTCAGGGGTCAGTCCTCTCACCTCTCCTGTTCAACATCTACATGAAACCGCTGGGTGAGATCATTCGTGGTTTTGGAGTTGGGTATCATCAGTATGCCGATGATACCCAGCTTTTTATTTCGACCCCAAACCACCCCAGTGATGCCCACAACGTGATGTCCCATTGCGTGGAGGCGGTTCGGGTCTGGATGGGGAGGAACAGACTTCAACTCAACCCCGACAAGACTGAGTGGCTGTGCATACCGGCATCCCGGGATATTCAGAATATTCCATCTCTTTCCATGGGGGGTGAACTATTACCCCCCGTAGATAGGGCTCACAACTTGGGAGTCCTCCTAGATTCACGGCTTACTTTGGAAGATCACATGGTGGCCGTGACTAGGGGGTCCTTCGCCCAGGTTCGCCTGGTCCGCCAGTTGCGGCCCTATCTAGACCGGGATGCCCTATGTACGGTCACTCATGCGCTCGTGACCTCTCGCCTGGACTACTGCAATGCTCTCTACATGGGGCTGCCCTTGAGGACCACTCAGAGGCTCCAACTGGTACAAAATGCAGCCGCGCGAGTTGTGTTGGGAGTCTCCCGATACTCCCATGTTACACCTCTGCTCCGTGAGCTGCATTGGTTACCAGTTGTCTTCCGGGTGAGATTCAAGGTACTGGTAATGGTGTTTAAGGCCCTACATGGCATGGGTCCGGAGTACCTTAGGGATCACCTGCTGCCGGCATCAACTTCCCTCTGCCCTGTGCACTCCCACAAAGAGGGCCTCCTCAGGGTGCCACCGATCAGAGAATGTCGATTGGTGGCCCCCAGGGGGAGGTCCTTCTCTGTGGGCGCCCCGGAGCTATGGAATCGGTTGCCGGTTGAGCTCCAGATGGCGCCCGACCTTCGCTCCTTCCGTCGCGATCTGAAGACACATTTATTTGAACAAGCCGGCTTGGCCTGATGGGGGATGGGTTGGGTTTTTATTGTCATTTTTAATATATGTATTTACTGTTTTTAGCTTGGGCATATGTTTAATTCTTTTTAACATTTGTATTTTTGTATTTTTATATGTCTGCCCTGTTCACCGCCCTGAGTCCTTCGGGAGAAGGGCGGTATATAAATAAAATTATTATTATTATATTATTATTATAATATAATTTGCAGGTTGTACAATCCAAGAGGCCTTTAATTGAAATTTTGTCTGTTCTTACAGACACAATTTTAAGAGTCAGTTTTCATAGCTTTAATTTTACACCAATTTTAGAACAGAATAGAGCTGGAAGGGACCTTGGAGGTCTTCTAGTCCAGCCCCCTGCTCAAGCAGGAGAACCTATACCATCTCAGACAGGTGAATGTCTTTGTTGTTAGCTGCAAAGTCGTGTTTGACCCATCGCGACCCTATGGACAACAGTCCTCCAGGCCTTCCTGTCCTCTACCATCTTCAGGAGTCCATTTAAGCTCACGCGTACTGCTTCAGTGACTCCATCCAGCCACCTCATTCTCTGTCGTCCCCTTCTTCTATTGCCCTCAATCTTTCCCAGCATTAGGCTCTTCTCCAGTGAGTCCTTCCTTCTCATTAGGTGGCCAAAGTATTTGAGTTTTAGCTTCAGGATCTGGCCTTCTAAAGAGCAGTCAGGGTTGATCTCCTCTAGGACTGACTGGTTTGATCCCCTTGCAGTCCAAGGGACTCGCAGGAGTCTTCTCCAGCACCATAGCTCGCAGGCCTCAATTCTTTGGTGCTCGGGCTTTCTTATGTTCCAACTGGTGAATGTCTAGTCTCCTCTTAAAAATCTCCAGTGATGGAGCGCCCATGATTTCTGGGGGTAAGCTGTTCCACTGGTCGATTGTCCTCATTGTCAGGAAGTTTCTCCTCAATTCCACATTGTTTCTCTCTTTGATCAGTTTCCAACCATAGGACAATTTAAAAAATACAAAAGTTAAATTAATTCCAATGGAACCATGGCCAATACTAGTAATATAAAGTCAATCCAAAAATATATGAGTTAAAATAATGTTGATGAAAACGTGGTCACCAATAAAAAAGTAACCTAATGAAACAATTAATATAGTGTGAATTATTTTGTATATATAATGATGAGTTGTTCCGTGGTAGATTGGCCACAGTTATTTGTCCTAGACCAGTGGTGGTGAACCTATGGCACGCGTGCCAGAGGCGGCACTCAGAGCCCTGTCTGTGGGCATGCTCAGCATGCCCCAGAGATAGCAACCATCCCTCTTCAAGCAGCCACCCGCTAAGTTGCCAAAATCCCATGTGGCCAGATGCATCCCAGCATGGCTGGTTTCCCTCCCCCATCCTGTCCCTCCTACACTCACATTATCTCCTTTTCCTGGGCACGACCCACTGCATCATCTCCTCAGCTATCAACCAGCCATCCAGCTCAGAGGTGGCTTCTTTGAACTGCTGGCAGCAGGCTGCGGAGCCCCAGAGTGCACCAGTTGAGGGGCCGGCAGGCTGTGGCTGCTGATGGACACCACTGGCCCCTGTGTGCTCACTGGCCTCTGTGTGCGGGGCCAATGGTGTCAGGCAGCAGCTGCCCCAGCCCTTGCCTTGCCCCATGGCAAGGGTGTCCCTGGCCTGCCTTGCCTCACCTAGCAGGACGAGCCTCCTGCCTCCTATCCCACCTGCCAGAGACTCTCTGGATGTCCTCCATCCCTGCCCACCCCCCACAGGCATCCCTCTCCACAAGCAACATTAAGGTGACCATGTCCACCTTGGCCACACCCATCCAATCTGCCATTACCACCACAGCCACGCCCGCCCAGTGGGCCACGCCCACCTAGCACCCAGTGATAAATAAGTGCAGTTTGGGCACTTGGTCTCTAAAAGGTTCACCATCACTGTCCTAGACCCACTCCATGAATCATAGGGAGTGACAGGAGTGACAGGCCCGGAGACGTCAAAGAGGCAGGATCCTGTCCAAGACTCTCAGTGCATCACTGTTGCAGGCAGTGGCCAAAGCCTCAGCAGGACCATGCAGCAGTGCCCCAGGAATACTAGGGTGTGATCTGATCATGATAATGGGGACAAAGAAAATTCCTCTTCAGATCACATTGCCACCACAACATTGCCTCTAAACAGGGACTAATTGTTCCTCTCTAAATGGGATGCATAGCTATCTACAGACCTATCTGCAAATTCCCCTAGGAAAAAAAGCCAAACCAAATCCATATTTAATATGGGACTCTTCATAGTCATGCTAAAAGGCTAGAGCTTTCTTGATTCTGGATCATGTTTTCATAGTTAGAGTTAGGGTACTTATTTCCCCAATTTCCACCATTGGTCCATCTGCAAAGCTGGGAGACACATCTGTGAATTCTCCCTTTGGGCACCAGCCTGTAAACACGTTAAGGGATTCAGAGAGTTGATGGTTATCTTCTTTCCAATTATCCAAACCATACTGATTTATTTCCTGACTTTATATTGGTTTCCTAGCGAGCTTTCTGCAACCTTTCTGAAGATGTAATAGGAGCATGTCAGAAAATGCTTTGAAGTCAATATCAGACTTGAAAGCACAGTTGAGGGGAATCTCTATCAGAAACTCTAGGTGCATTGATGGTTCTAGAGTCTGAAAGAGGATTTGGAGTTGGTTTCAGGATAAGGAGGGACTGTGTTTCTGTCCCTTGGCTGGACTCAGACCTGACATGTAGCATCTGTCCTTTAAAAAGTTTGGTTCCTACCCATCTCTTCATCTGTTTCTTCATTAAAATGAAGGTGCCACCGAGAATGCAAATCATGTTGCTGATGCTTCTAATGGTGCTGCTTGTGTGGTTGCCAGAAACTTGTGGGATGTGCAAAGCCAAATGTCTCCTGACTGTGGAGCAGAGTGAAGTGGACCCAGAGCATCATTACAAATCAGGAGATTATTTCATTAGTGGCATAGTGTCTGCAAGGTTTGGTTGGTTTCAATTATTAACCTTCAACAGAAGTCCTTCAACAAAATTCTCCATGTACGTCAATCCTTCTGCACTTTATTAGAGCCACTGCATTACCAATGAATATTTACTGTTCCAGCCCTCTGAAAATACAATGTGCTCTCCTCTTGATCTGCTCCTTTTGTCAACTTACTACCTGATTTGCTCTTGAAGTCTCTTGGACCCAGTAGGTAACAAAGCTCATTTTGAGCATTAAAGTATAGAGTGTGAACACAGAGGAACAAAATGACCTCTCCCTTCCATCTCATCCTTGAGCTGAGCTGGATTCTTGGGGGACTCCTGATGCCAGCAAAGAGGGATAGTGTAAGAATGCAGAGAAGAGCAACAAAGATGATTAGGGGACTGAAGGCTGATATACGAAGGATGTTTGCAGGAATTGGCTATGTCTAGTCTAGGGAAGAGAAGGACACATGATAGCAGTGTTTTAATATCTAATGGGCTGCCCCAGAGAAGAGGGAGTCAAGCTATTCTCCAAAGCACCTGAAGGCAGGACAAGAAGCAATGGATGGAAACTAACCAAGTAGAGAAGCAACCTAGAACTAAGGATAAATTCCCTGACAGTGAGAACAATAAATCAGTGGAACAACTTGCCTCCAGAAGATGTGAATGCTCCAACACTGGAAGTTTTTAAGAAGAGATTAGAAAACCATTTGTCTGAAATAGTGTAGGGTCTCCTGCTTGAGAAGTGGGTTGGACTAGATAACCTATAAGATCGCTTCCAACTCTTTTATTCTGTTATTTTCTGCTATTTTAACTCTGCATTTGAGGTGAGATAATTCTACCGTTTTTTTCCACACTAAATGTACTGCTGGGATGAAAAAGCCGCAGTGAAGAGCATAGATTTTCATGGAGTTTGAAATTTTCTCTAATTCTTTTTCACAAGTCCATGCCGGGGACTTAACAAACATGTTTTTTTTAATGAAAATATTGGTTTTTATTATATTTGTTGATTGCTTGTTTTGATGAATTGTTTATTTATTTATATAATTCATTACATTTGTGACACTGGGTATCCTCTAATTATAAATTAAAAGAAAAAAGAAAACAGGAAAAGAAACAACCAAAAAGATTCATCCAACAGTGGTTGAACCTTCACTCAAAAGTCTTTAACTTTTTCTGAATGTCATCTGCGTGGAAACCATTTGCAGTCATCTTTCAGTCATCCTTCAGTTATATATTCAAGATGCACAGTGTTTAATATCTATTTGTTATGTATATATAGGGGTATGGGTGTATACATATTATGACTAGACACCAAAGGCGCATGGAACACTTTTACCTTCCCACTGTAGTGGTCCCTATTTTTTTACTTGCATTTTTACGTCCTTTCGAACTTCTAGGTTGGCAGAAGCTGGGACGAGTAACAGATGCTTGGGATTCTACCTGCCAAACTGCAGATCTTCTGATTGACAAGCTCATCGCCCTAACCCACTGAGCCACCGTGTCCCTCTCTCTCTCTCTCTTTCTCTCTCTCTCTCTCTCTCTCTGTCTCTCTCTCTCTCTCTGTCTGTCTCTCTCTTTCTCTCTCTCTCTCTCCCTCTCTCCCTCTCTCAATATATATATACTGTGTGTGTGTGTGTGTGTGTGTGTGTGTGTGATGTAGGTGTTTCACTTTGAGAGTGGGAAACTAAATTTCATTTTTGATCTGTGCTGTTGTACCCACAGTAAAAAAAATGACAATAAAGGTTATCTTACCTTACCTTATCTTAGCCTTGGTTTTACTCCAAATATAACTAAAAGATAAAATAAGCAATAATAAATAGTTTCTTTTAGCCATCTAGGTATTATTAAGAGACAGGGAACAATCAATAAAATATGGGATGAGATTTTTGAAGACGGAACACAGGAAATTGAAGTGGGGCTAGTGTAACCAACTGGGAGATTGCTTTGGAAGGACATAATGATTTAAAATTTCTATTGTGTTATTCTTGTTCTATGTTAATATTATGGAATCTTACCAAGTATTTGGAAAAATAAGTGTGACTAATAGGATTAAAAATATTATTGTGAAATAAAAGTGAAATGTAATTTTTATTGATATGTTCGTACCTGCAGAAAATCATCGAAATTACTTTGGAAAATTCTGCCCTTCATTTTTGCTATTGAGGACATCAACCGGAATGGCCATTTCTTACCCAACATCACCCTGGGTTATAATATCTATGAGAACTTCTTCAAAGTAGAGATGACCTCAGATCCTTTGCTGGACCTGCTTTCAGATGGGGAGGCCAATGTACCCAACTACTGTTGTGGAAGGCAGAGAAACACACTGGCTGTTCTGGAAGAGGCTGAGTCTGGCATCTCCATTGAGATTTCAACCATGTTGGGCACCTACAAAATCCCTCAGGTGTGTCTTTCTTGGGGAGACAATGAGTTACGCAACATTGAATCAGAGGTCCACTGCTACAAATGAAAAGCAGAGCTTTTTATGGGGGAAAAACTTTTTGGGATGAGGGAATAGATGGGCAACTCATCAAATTTGTAGATGACACCAAACTCCAGAAGATAGGCTTAGGATACAGAAGGATCTTGATAGAGTTGAGCATTGGGCACTATCTTAAAAAATGAAATTCAGTGGTGAAAGAAGTAACATTCTACATTTAGGCAAGAAAAACCAAATGCGCAGGTATAGTGTAGTACCTTGCTCAATAATAGCAACTATGAGAAGGATCTTGGAGTCCTAGTGGACAGTCACTTAAATATGAGCCAGCCATGTGCTGCACCTGCCAAAAAAGCCAATACAGTTCTAGCCTGCATTAACAGAGGGATAGAAACAAGACCACGTGAAGTGTTAATACCACTTTACAATTCCTTGGTAAGACCAAACTTGGAATACTGCATCCAGTTTTGGCTGCCATGATATAAAAAAAAACGTTGAGACTAGAAAGAGTGCAAAGAATAGTAGCAAGGATGATTAAGGGACTGGAGTCTAAAACATATAAAGAACGGCTGCTGGAATTGGATATGTGTAGTTTAATGAAAAGAAAGGACTAAGGGTGACATGATAGCAGTGTTCCAATATCTCAGGGACTGCCACAAAGTCAAGGTATTCCATCATTGGAGGTTTTTAAGAAGAGATTGGGCAAGCATTTGTCTGAAACGATATAGAGTTTCCTGCTGGAGCAGGGGGTTGGACTAGAAGACCGCCAAGATCCCTTCCAACTCTGTTATTCTATCCTATTCTAAATGATAGGACTTGCATTTTACTTGTTATGTTTTTCTTGTTACATGTAAAATACCATCTTCCATTTCTTTCAGATCAGTTATAGTTTTGCTTCCAGGAGTTTGAGGGATAAAACTCATTTTCCTTTCTTCTACCCAATGCTCCCTGCTGAAGGCATCCAATATCCAGGGATGGTCCAGCTTCTCCTCTATTTCAGGTGGACCTTGGTTGCTCTCGTGGCTCCAGAAACTGACCAGGGAGAGCTGTTCATGAGGACAATGTCTTCTTTGATGTTAAGAAATGGCATTTGTGCAATTACATGTCAAAGCTTTCCAGCAAATGTTGCTAACCTGATTCTCAATGGAAAAAAATATTACAAATTGACAAAAGTCAGTGTCTTTGTTTATGGCTCAGAGACTGCTTCATTCTCATTAGGAATTAAAATAATACATCACGTACTTAAATGCTTTCATGACTTTACAGATAAAGTGTGGGTCACCACAGCTCAATGGGATCTCAGTCTCGATTTGAAGTATATTGTGAGGTTTATGAAACACGTTGGTGGCATTTTTTCCTTTCTGGTAAAGAAAAAGAAATGGGGAAACTATGATACTTTAATTTCCGTGACTGAAATCATGTTTAACTTTTTAAATGAAAACTTTAGATGTTCATCCACTAAGGATGCCTTTTCCGTGAAAGTCTGGAGACGGTGCAGACAGACAGAAGAACTGGAGGGTCTGAGGAAAGAGCTGATCGACCAAATCCTACCTCTGGACAGCTATCTTCTTTATGACACCACCTTGGCTTTGGGAAGGGCCTTAAATTCAGCTTATATCTCCACATCTAAGAGATCAGTGAGGAACAGGGGCATCAAGGAGGAATCTCCAAGGCTGAAAGCTTGGCAGGTATTTCTTTTACACAAGGCATCTTTCACTGAAATTAATTTTCTAAGTGGATTCCTTGGTTAGTTATTCTGAGAAAATCAATTATCGTGAAACTCTAATCCAACATAATTTCAATATTCCATTTCCTTCACTGTCATTTCTTCTGATCTTTTTAATTTTTTCAGTTTTTGCAATATTTTTTTATTTTTAATATATTTTATTGCTTTTTTAAAATAACAATCTTTAGTGCTCTGTAAACTAAATTTTACGTACTTTTAAAGCGAATACATGGATATTTTGTTTGTTCAGCCGTTCTTTTTTCTCAAAGTGATGAGGTTGTAGAAACAAGGAGCCCATTTGAGGTTACACGTTAAACTAATTGAGACAACCAGATAATTCTCCCAAATCTCAGAAAGGAATGACTTGTAGCAAGAAGTTAAATGTTGTGGACCAATATGTTTGGAACATCAGTGACATTTCCCATGCTAAATCACTGGTCTTCACCACTGAAGATCCTCCAGAACAAACACAGGAAGGTAGGAAATGAGAAGCTACCTCCCTCAATAAGCCAACTAATGACACAAGAAAGGAAAAAATGACAGAATAAACCTCAAGTGAAAGAAAAATCAAAATCATAATATTTCTAGATTAATAAAATAGTAAGGAAAAATTATTGGTTTTTTTCTTCAGAGGAATTGTTTATCAGCATTGCTGATCAGAGGTCAAAACTCCTGTCCTTCACAGTCATTATTGTAATCTGCATATTTAAATATAAGGTTTACAGCAGTGATTATTCCTCTCTTATTCGTAAACTCCCAACCAAGTTGGAAATTTAAAATAGCGTTGGGTTTTTGAACAGAGAGAAGTGTTCATATCCCTCCCAGCATAGACCAAGGAGTTTTTTCAAAGGACTTTTGATCTCTTTTCAAACCTCATCTCTTCCTCTCCTTTCCAGCTTCACCTCTTCCTTCAAAGCTCACAGTTTCACAATAATTCTGTCGAAGGAATATATTTGGATCCGAAAGAAGATCTGACAGCTGACCTGGACCTGGACATTGTGAACTGGATCATTTCTCCAAACAATTCTGTCATAAGAGTGAAATTTGGGAGTCTAAAAATTCGGGCTTCGCAGGATTTCAAATTTACCATTGACCAGAAGAGTATCACACATGTAGAAAGGCTGAACAAGGTGGGACTAGTATTTATTTTATTCCACTGAAGATGTCAAACATGGGATCCCACTTGATTTTTTTTTCTGATGGGGGGGTGAGCAGGATTGCTTTCAATGCCTTTGAGTTTTCATATCACTTGTTCAGGTTCTCAACAGTACAGCTATTTAGATGGCCTCAAAAAAATATTGTCTTCAATTTTCACCCGAACAATTCATTGAGTGTGAAGGAGGGAAGATTGAATCACTCATGCAGATAACAGCATATACTTAGTCAAAGCAAAGAATCCATCCATCATTTCACTGATCAATTTAATACGTAAAATTTAAATGAAGACTAAATTTGTAATGTTATTTAAACATTAATGATGAAGGGGGGAAAAACAGAAAAGAAATATATAGGTCAGATAGTTTGATGAATCTCACATTTCATATTGGCTTCTAATTAGTCAAAGGTAAAGCTTAAAGGGAAGATCGCCAACCCTTTCTTTCTTTGCCATTTTTCTGAAAATAAACACATTTTATGGATCTTTCTCCTTTCTCTCCTCAGCCCCTGCCTCCTTCCAGGTGTGTGGAAAGTTGCCATCTTGGATTCATGAAGGTAGCTCGGGAAGGGGAGATCATCTGCTGTTATGATTGTCATCCCTGTGCAGAAGGAACCATCTCCACCATGGAAGGTAGGTGATACCAGAGAAAAGGGACAGATGTGGGGGGAAGTCATAGAATAACAGAATAACAGAGTTGGAAGGGACCTTAGAGATCTTCTAGTCCAACCCCTGCTCATGCAGAAAATCCCATACTATTTCAGACAAATGGTTCTGCAATTTCATGTTGAAAATCTCCACTGTTGGAGCACCCATGACTTCTGGAGGCAAGGTGTTCCACTTACTGATTGTTCTAACTGTCAGCAAATTTCTCCTTAGTACTAGGTTGTTTTCCTTCTTCATTAGTTTCCATCCATTGCTTTTTTACATGTTGAAACTTTTTTTTGTTATTCTTGACTTTTGTTGCAAGCCTTAGTTCATTTTAAGCCTTAGCTTTCCTCACTTAATCTTTGCAGGTTCAGGCTATTTGCTGATATTCTACTTTAGTTATGTGCCCCTCTTTCTACTTTTTATACTTGTCCTTTTTGTCTTTTAGTTCATCAGAGAGTTCTTTGTGCAGCCATGCTGGCTTCTTTTGAAATCTATTATTTTTCTTCTTCATTGGAATTGTGTTTGGGGATTTTCATCCATGGAATCCTTCCCAATCTCTCTCTACATTTATTGAAATCAGCTCACTTAAAGCCCAAGATTCTCATTTGGCTTGTGCTTACATAATGTTGAATTCCAATATTTCATGGTCACTCCCTCTCCCCAAAGATTCCTGTAACTTCAATACCTTCTATCACGTCATTATCAATTCTCATGTTAGTGAGAATTAAGTTCAGTATTGCTTAAGGTCAGGAATCTATTTCATCTTCCACTAGGTGCAACATTTCTCTCCAAATTGATGTCAGGGTAATTAATGATGTCATTACTATTGTGTTCATTACATATCTTTGTTCACTATTTAATTACTAGTTAATAAGACACTGACATTTTTCAGGAAATGACATTTTGAGAAGCCTCTTAAAGACTGCCCTTCAATAAATCAATTTCTTTAATATTTAATACAGGATAGAAATATAATATTAGGTTTAAACTTGGAACACATTAAAAGAGAGGATATTAATGGGGACTTGGCTTTAGAAGGGAGATGGCAACTCTGCTCTTCATTTTTACTGCTCAATATCTACCATTTTTTCTTGACGTCTCTGGTCAAATGGAAAACATCTCAGCTTCTCCTCTCCTCTCCTCCTTTCTTGCTCACCTCCTCTCCTTTTCCCTTTCTCCTTTCTTTGATTCACTAATGTCTGAGTAAAAACTTAATCCTGTTTGTTTAGCAGGTCTATCTACAGGTCCTAGTGTGCTAGTTGTGCCCCTTTTTGGACCGAGATGCCCTATGCACGGTTTATTTATTTATTTATTTAATTTAATTTTTATACCGCCCTTCTCCCGAAGGACTCAGGGTGGTGTACAGGGTAATACAATAAAATACAATATATAAAAATTAAAAGAAATATTAAATACAACTGCCCAATTCAATAGATTAATACAAAGCGTTAAATTACCCTTAAACCCATCAGACCAGGCCGGCTTGTTCAAATAAATATGTTTTTAGGTCACGTCGGAAGGAGCGAAGGTCGGGAGCCATCTGGAGCTCCACCGATAAACGGTTCCAAAGGTCTGGCGTGCCCACAGAGAACGCCCTCCCCCTGGGGGCCGCCAGTCAACACTCTTTGACCGACGGCACCCTAAGGAGGCCCTCTCTGTGGAAGCACACTGGACAAAGGGAAGTTGATGCCAGCAGCAGGTGCTCCCCTAAGTAACCCGGACCCATGCCATTTAGGGCTTTATAGGTCCTAACCAGCACCTTGAATCTTACCCGGAGGACAACCGGAAGCCAATGCAGCTCACAGAGTAGAGGTGTTACATGGGAGTATCGGGAAGCCCCCACTACCACTCGCGCGGCTGCATTCTGCACCAGCTGGAGCCTCCGAGTAGTCCTCAAGGGCAGCCCCATGTAGAGAGCGTTGCAGTACTCCAAACGGGAGGTCACGAGTGCATGAGTGACTGTGCGCAAGGCATCCCGGTCTAGATAGGGCCACAACTGACGCACCAGGCGAACCTGGTCGATGGTATCAAAAGCCGCTGAGAGGAACAACCCCTGTCCCGAGCCCGCCAGAGATCATTCACCAGCGCGACCAATGCCGTCTCCGTGCTGTACCCAGGCCTGAAGCCCGATTGGTACGGGTCTAGATAATCAGCTTCCTCCAGGAACAGAGGGAGCTGCTGCGCCACCACACTCTCAACAACCTTCACAAGAAAGTGAAGGTTGGAGACTGGACGAAAGTTGTTTAAAACAGCTGGGTCCAGGGCAGGCTTCTTGAGGAGGGGTCTCACCACCGCCTCCTTCAAGGTGGCGAGAAAACTACCCTCCCTCAGAGAAGCAGTTATCACTGCCTGGAGCCAGCCTCGTGTCCCATCCCGGGCTGCATAAACCAGCCAGGAGGGGCACGGGTCCAATAAACACATGGTGGAGCTCAGCCTCCCCATAATCCTGTCCACCTTTTCCGGAGTCACAGGGTCGAACTCCTTCCAGATGACATCGACAAGATCACCCATGTTCTCACCGTCAGACTCTGCCCAGTCGGAGGCCAGACCGGTCCGGATCCGAGCGATTTTGTCCGACAGATGCTGGCTAAACTTCTCGGCACGACCCTGCAAGGGCTCCTCCCTCACCTCCTGATTCAGGAGGGAGCGAGTCACCCTAAACAGGGTGGCCGGGCGATTATCTGCGAACGCGATGAGGGCAGCAAAGTAGTTTGACCTCGCTGTCCTCATCGCCGCGAGGTAAGACCTAGTGAAGGACCTTAGTCGCAATCGGTCGGATTCAGACCGGCTGGACCTCCAACAGCTCTCTAGGCCCCGTCTCCGACGCTTCATCTCCCGGAGCTCCGCGGAAAACCCCGGAGCCCACTGGGTTACTCATGCCCTCGTCACCTCTCACCTGGACTACTGCGATGCTCTTTACATGGTGCAAAATGCGGCCACACAGGTGCTCATGGGAGTATCTTGGTACTCCCATGTTACACCACTCCTGTGCGAGCTACATTGGCTTCCGGTTGCCCTCTGGGTGTGATTCAAGGTGCTGGTAAAAAGCTTTAAAGCCCTGCATGGCTTAGGCCCAGGGTACATGCGAGACCACCTGCTGCCATTGTCAACCTCCCATCGCCCAGTTCACTCCCACAGAGTCGGCCTCCTCAGGGTGCCGTTGGCCAGGCAATTTCAGCCGGCGACCCCCAGGGGGAGAGCATTCTCTGTGGGCACGCTGACCCACAAGAACAAATTGCCCCTGAAGCTGCGGATGACCCCTGATCTTTGGTCCTTCTGCCGTGACCTGAAGACTTGGTTGTTCCAACAAGCGGGTCTGGACTGACTACGTTTTTTAATTAGGTTTTTATTGGGTTTTTAAATTGTCACATAATTATTATATTTATTGTTTAGTTCTTTGTTAAAATTTTCATCCTATGTTTTTTAATTTTTATTGTTGTGAGCTGCCCTGAGTCTTCAGGGAGAAAGGACGGCATATAAATTTAAATAAATAACTAAATAAATACTTGACCCTTCCTTCCTTCCTTCCTCCCTTCCTCCTCCCTCCCTCCTTCCCTCTCACAAGTTCCCTGATGAAGAAAAGAGAAACTGTATGTTTTTTATTATTTGTTTATTTAGAAAGTTCATATAGCTGCTTACTCACTCACTCACAGCAACTCAAGACAGCTTCCAAATTATAAAAACACAGTATAGGGAAAATAAACCAATAACCCCACCCACCCACCTCCTGGCAAAAACACACAGTTGAATAAACCATTTGATGGGCTACATCGCATTCAGGATTCCCCAGGCCTACTGGCAAAAGCAAGTCTTCAAGGTGTTACGAAAGACTGTCAAAGTGTGGGCCAGTCTAATTTCTGCAAGGATGATGTTCCAAAGGGAGGGAGCCACCACAGAGAAGGCTTTTCTTCTTGGTTCTGCAAGATGTATCTCCTTAGAGGATTGGACCCCTTCATGGATTACTGGCTTGTCGTGGCGAAGGGGCTTGTGTAATTCAATGAATCTATGAGTTATGCCAGATCCTGAAGTTGAAACTCAAATACTTTGGCCTCCTAATGAGAAGGAAGGACTCACTGGGGAGGAGGCTAATGCTAGGAAAGGTTGAGGGCAAGAGAAGAAGGGGACGACAGACAATGAGGTGGCTGGATGAAGTCACTGAAGCAGTAGGTGAGAGCCTAAATGGACTCCAGAAGATGGTAGAAGACAGGAAAGCCTGGAGGAACATTGTCTATGGGGTCGCAATGGGTCAGACATGACTTTGCAGCTAACAACAACAACAACAACAACAACAACAACATAAACAAACAACAACAATCGGTATACATTAAAATGAAATTTCATTGCATACAGCTCTCAAAGGTCACCATCTCTGATACACACTACATACATATGACAAAAATAAATAAATAAATATAGAATTATGCATATACCCATATATATTATATGACAAAGAAAAAGAACACAGTCTAGTTCGGTTCATGTATACATATGAATGGCAAGAAAAAGAAATCTTGGGAGTTTACCAGATGGATGGC
Source organism: Vipera ursinii (assembly GCF_947247035.1). Taxonomy (NCBI): domain Eukaryota; kingdom Metazoa; phylum Chordata; class Lepidosauria; order Squamata; family Viperidae; genus Vipera; species Vipera ursinii. Next base: position 4,311,447 of record NC_139513.1, read on the forward strand.
ATAGGGAAGAAAGCTCTTACAGAATCAGGTAGTCTTGCTAGAAATACTTTGAAACCTCCACCCAGAGGGGAGCAACAGAAACAGACCATAAAATGGGTAGGTGGGCGTCTCTAACAATGCTTTGAGCTCTAAGCATACGGCACTTATAAGCAGTGTCCTGGATACCAGAAAACAAGTTTCTGATGATCTTCTCGGCTGTCATTACCACACTTTGCATGGACTTTCTATCTGAGGCACTGCTGCCATCAAACCAGACAGTGATACAGTTTGTAAAAATGCTTCAATTGTGCCTCTGTAAAAAGTGGCCAGGACAGAAGGAGAAAGATGTGCTCTCCTCATCCAATGCAGGAAATGCAGAAGCTGGTTTGCACACTTCACTAAGGATGAAACGTGGAGAGACCTTGGCCATCTTCTAAGATTAGGTGAAGGAAACCACTGATATTTACAAAAGACAATTTTATAAAGGAGATTCCCAAACAGTCGGTTTACACAGAAAGACCAGCAGCTAAGTTTATCAGGAAAATATCTTCCTTCTAAAATGAGTAAGAACTGGAAAGGGCCACTGTGACCTTGACTTCAAGATTCCATCCTTCCTGTGCTTTTAACGGTCTATTACAGGAGATTCAAATGACCAGCCTTCCGTAGGTCTTTGGTGGGAAGGCTGCAGAGTGCTTTGGATTTCTTCTCTAAAACATGGTTCGTGTAAGCTCTGGTGCAAATGATGCAATCTCTAAAAGGAGAAACAGTTCTCCTAGAAATGTGTGGCAAAAATTCTCATTTGCCTTTGGAATTTGTCTTTGACTGTTATACTGCTTAAGATATCTAACCATGCTTTCAAGTAGTTATTAATCTTTCTCTTTTCAGATGCTGAAAGATGCACCAAATGTCCAGCAGATCTGCATCCAAACATCAACAGAGATGACTGCATACCTAAGATTTATACTTTCTTATCCTATCAAGAAACTTTGGGAACCATTCTAGCTTCCCTTGCCTTGTTTCTGTCTTTAATAACAGGCTTAGTCTTGGGAAGCTTCATTAAATTCCAAGAAACTCCCATAGTCAAAGCCAACAATCGGGATCTCTCCTACATCCTCCTCATCACCCTCCTGCTAGCCTTTTTGACTTCGTTCTTATTCATTGGCAAGCCGAGGAGAGTTACTTGTCTTCTCCAACAAGCAGCATTCAGTAACATCTTCTCAGTTGCCATTTCTACAGTTTTGGCCAAAACAATCACTGTGATATTAGCATTCCTGGCCACAAAACCAGGGAATAAAGCACAGAGATGGCTAGGGAAGAGCCTGGCCAATTCTATCATCCTTTCTTGTTCTGGGGTCCAGATTGTCCTCTGCAGCATCTGGTTGAGCACTTCTCCCCCATTCCCTGAGTCAGACATGTACTCACAATCAGCAACAATCATCCTGCAATGTAATCAAGGCTCTGTTTTTATGTTCTACTTTGCCCTTGGCTACATGGGTTTCCTGGCTCTCATCTGCTTCACAGTGGCTTTCCTTGCCAGGAATCTCCCTGGAGCCTTCAATGAAGCCAAGCTCATCACCTTCAGCATGCTGGTCTTCTGCAGCGTCTGGATATCCTTCGTTCCCACCTACCTGAGCACCAAGGGGAAATACATGTTGGCCGTGCAGATCTTCTCCATCTTGGCTTCAAGCACTGGCCTGCTATGCTGCATCTTCATCCCCAAGTGCTACATTATTTTATTAAGACCAGACCTGAATACAAAAGAATGTTTGTTGTCAAAACAAAGTAGAAATTAACTTTGGTTATGAGTTTCCCCAAAATTAATTCTCCCAAAGCTAATCATTCCAAGATATTATTTGCTACTTTAATGTTTCTAAAATGCACACAAACACACGTACACCTGTTTGTGTTTTGTTTTTTATCAGAATAGAAATAAAAAACCACTTATTAATATATATATAGTTCTCCTTTTTTCTTGTGTTTCAGTATGTAGAAAACTGTGCCAAGAGTCTCTCTCCCTCTCCCTCTTCCCTCTCCAAAGGTGCACAATTGAACATCTCAGCCTCTGCTTGTTTACCTGCAGTGAGTTGATTTTGGGGAGCTGAGCTGTGGTGAGTTATCCTGGACCCATATACTCTCCCAGCTTGACCAGGTGGGATGTGTTGGTGTAATTGGGATGAGATTGTTCCTCAGGTATCCTTGTGCCATACCATGAAGGGCTTTAAAGCAATACCTTCAATTAGACTCAGAAGGATAAACTGGCACCCAACACAGCTCTGTAGCAGAGAAATTACATGCATCACACTAGGATCACCCTGAAATGCATGTAGAGTTGCATTCTGCACCAGTTGTAGCTTCTGGGTATTCTTCAAGGGTAGTTCCATGTAACGCATATTACAGTGGTATAACTGGGAAATGAGTGACTGAGGATAGCTAAGAAAAGGCATAACTGAAATTGAGCAAACTGTTGCTTAGCTCTCCTACACTCTGTTTTACCAGGGTACTGCTAAACACTGTTGTCCCTCATCCATGCTTCATATCTGGGCCTGTAACCACACTGGAAGGCCCCCACATAATCCAACTCATCCGGGACCACCGTCTGCAACATATTCCTTTTTTAAGAAAGGTGGGAGCCTGATGAAAATTGTCCAGAATGATGGGCTCCAGAGCCAGCCTCTTGAGAAGAGGGTGCACTGGTGCATTTTTTAAAGTTTTCAAGTACAACCCCCTTTTATACTGATGAATTAATCATCACTAGAACCCATCCACATGTCACCTCTCAGGCTTCCTTCACTAAGCAGCACAGTCATAGATCTAATTCACAGGTAGCTATGTTAATAGTCCTATGTGCTCTGTACACTTCTTCAGGGCTAAATGGATCAAAGTCTTCCCGGATAACTTGAATAAATATGCAGAACGACAGTATGCAGCCTTGCCGGACTCCTCCACCCTATGCGTTCCCACAGAGAGGGCCTCCTCAGGGTGCCTCCGGTCAGAGAATGTCGGCTGGTGGCCCCCAGGGGGAGGGCCTTCTCTGTGGGCACTCCGGCTTTATGGAATCAGCTGCCGGTCGAGCTCCGGACGGCACCTGACCTTCGCTCCTTCCGACGCAGTCTGAAGACCCATCTATTTGTACAAGCTGGCCTGGCCTGATGGGGATATGTTGGGGTTTTAATGGGGATTTTTAATGGGGATTTTTATATTGCATATTGTTACTGACTGTTTTAACTGGGCTATTTAATTCTTTTTTAATTTTTGTATCTCGTATTTTTTATGTATGCCCTGTTCACCGCCCTGAGTCCTTCGGGAGAAGGGCGGTATACAAATACAATAAAACTTAAACTTAAACTTAAACTTTCCCAATTTTGAACCAATCAGTGGTTCCGTGGCCAGTTCTCGCTGTTGCTTCTTGGCCCACATATAGGTTTCTCAAGAGACAAATAAGATGGTCTGGTACACCCATCTCTTTAAGAACTTGCCACAGTTTTTTATGATCCACACAATCAAAGGCATTAGCATAGTCAATGAAGCAGAAGTAGATGTTTTTCTGGAACTCTCTAGCTTTCTCCATGATCCAGCGTATGTTGGCTATTTGATCTCTAGTTCCTCTGCCTCTTTGAAATCCTGCCTTGGATCGAGAACTTCTGGTAGTTCTCGATCCACATATTGCTGGAGACTAGCTTGTAGGATTTTAAGCATAACTTTACTAGCATGAGAAATGAGTGCAATGATGCGATAGTTTGAACATTCTTTGGCACTGCCTTTCTTTAGAATTGGAATGTAAACTGATCTTTTCCAGACCTGTGACCACTGCTGAGTTTTCCACATTTGCTGGCAAATTGAGTGTAGCACTTTTACTACATCATCTTTTAAGATTTTGAATAGCTCAGCTGGAATACTGTCACCTCCACTAGCTTTGTTGTTGCTCAGCTTTTCTAAGGCCCACTTCACTTCACATTCTAGGATGTCTGGCTCGAGGTCAGTGACCAGCTCATTGTGATTCTCAGGGACGTTAAGCTCATTCTTGTATAGTTCTTCTGTGTAATTTTGACACCTCTTCTTAATCTCTTCTGCCTCTGTTAGGTCCCTGCCATTCTGGTCCTTTATCATGCCCATTTTTGCATGAAACGTTCCCTTCATCTTTCCAATTTTCTTGAAAAGATCTCTGGTCCTCCATATTCTATTGTTTTCTTCTATGCATTCTTCATAGTTATGCTAAAAGGCCAAATCCTGCTTGATCCTTTGTTGACCCTGGATTCTCTAAAAGTGTTTTATTGGTTAGGATTAGGGGGGCAAATTCTTCATTTTCCATCTCTGGCCCCTCTTGAATGCTTGGGACCACACCTGTGAGTTCTCCCTTTGGGCACCAGCCTATAGACATGTTGAAGGATTAGGTAGTTTTCTTCCAATTATCTAAATAATAGTTATTTATTTTTTGATTGTATTATGTACCTAGAGAACCTTCTGTAACCTTTCACACATCTGTGAATTCTCCCTTTGGGCACCAGCCTGTATACACGTTAAGGGATTCAGAGAGTTGATGGTTATCTTCTTTCCAATTATCCAAACCATACTGATTTATTTCCTGACTTTATATTGGTTTCCTAGTGAGCTTTCTGCAATCTTTCTGAAGATGTAACAGAAGCATGTCAGAAAATGCTTTGAAGTCAATATCAGACTTAAAAGCACAGTTGAAGGGAATCTCTATCAGAAAGTCTAGGTGCATTGATGGTTCTAGAGTCTCAAAGAGGATTTGGAGTTGGTTTCAGGATAAGGAGGGACTGTGTTTCTGTCCCTTGGCTGGCATCTGTCCTTTGAAAAGTTTGGTTCCTACCCATCTCTTCATCTGATTCTTCATTAAAATGAAGGTACCACGGAGAAGGCTCAATTAGCACACAAATCATGTTGCTGATGCTGCTACTTGTTGTGCTTGTGTGGCTGCCAGAAACTTGTGGGATGTTCAAAGCCAAATGTCTTCTGACTGTGGAGCAGAGTGAAGTGGACCCAGAGCATCATTATAATTCAGGAGATTATTTCATTAGTGGAATAGTCTCTGCAAGGTTTGGTTGGTTTCAATTATTAACCTTTGACAGAAGTCCTTCACCAAAATTCTCCAGGTACGTCAATCCTTCTGCACTTTATTAGAGTCACTACATTTACAATGAATGTTTACTGTTTTAGAACTCTGAATGTATAATATGCTCTCCTCTTGATCTGCTCCTTTTGCCAATTTACTATCTGATTTGGATTTGCCATCTCTTGGACCCTGTAGGTAACAAATATTATTTCAAGCTCTAGAGTATATAAATCAAATCAAGTATTTTCCCCAACCACATTTCTTCCCATCCTATGAGCAGAGCTAGAGGTGAACAAAGAAGAATAGTATTTGGAAGAATAGTTGTGACTAAAAGAATTAAAAATATTAATGGGAAAGAAAAAATCAACATATTTTTTATTGATGTGTTCATACCTACAGAAAATCATCCAAACTTTTTTGGAAATTTTTGCCTTTCCTTTTTGCTATCGAGAACATCAACCAGAAGGGCCACCTCTTACCCAACATCACCCTGGGTTACAATGTTTATGAAAATTTCTTAAAGGTAGAAATGACTACAGATCCTTTGCTGGACCTGCTTTCAGATGGGGAGGCCAATGTGCCGAACTATAGATGTGGAAGGCAAAGAAACACAGTGGCTGTTCTGGAAGAGGGGGAGGCTGGCATCTCCACCCAGATTTCAACCATGTTGGGCACCTACAAAATCCCTCAGGTGTGTCTTTCTCGGGGAAACAGTTCTGAGTAATGCAAGGTTGAATCAGAGGTCCTCTGTTACAAATGAAATGCAGAGCTTTTTTGTGGCATTTTCTTATGGAAATGAAGCTTTTTTGGATGAGAGGATAGATGGGGAAATCTTCAAATTTGCAGAAAACAACAAACTGGCAGGAATAGCCAATACTCCAGAAGTTAGGCTTAAGATACAGAAGGATCTTGACAAACTTGAACATTGGGTGCTATCTAAAAAAATGAAATTCAATGATGAAAAAGTAAGATTCTATATTTAAGCAAAAAAAAAAAAACCAACCCAACTGCACAGGTACACTGTAGTTAGTACCTGGCTCAATAGTAGTAAATGTGAGAGGAATCTTGGTGTTCTAGTGGACAATCACTTAAATATGAGCCAGCAGTGTGCTGCACTTGCCAAAAAAGCCAACACAGTTCTAGGCTGCATTAAGAGAGACATAGAATCAACATCACATGAAGTGTTATAATGCCTTGGTAAGACCACACTTGGAATACTACATCCAGTTTAGGCCGCCATGATATAAAAAAGATGTAGAGAGTGCAGAGAAGAGCAACAAGGATGACCAGGGGGCTGGAAGTTAAAACCTATAAAGGATGATTGATGTTATTGGATATGTCTAGTTTAATGAAAAGAAGGTCTAAAGGTGACATGATAGCAGTGTTCCAATATCTCAGGGGTTGCCAGAAAGTCAAGCTATTCCATCACTGGCAGTCAATTTTCTCAAATGGTATAGAGTTTCCTGCCTGAGCAGGCGGTTGGACTAGAAGATCTCCAAGGTCCCTTCCAATTGTGTTATTGTATCCTGCTCTAAATTATAGGACATGCATTTTGCTTATTACATTTAAAATACCATCTTCCATTTCTTTCAGATCAGTTATGGTTTTGCTTCAAAGATTCTGAGGGACAAAACTCATTTTCCTTTCTTCTATGTGATGCTCCCTGCTGAAGGCATCCAATACTCAGGGATGGTCCAGCTTCTCCTCTATTTCAGGTGGACCTTGGTTGCTCTCATTGCTCCAGAAACTGACCAGGGAGAGCTGTTCATGAGGACAATGTCTTCTTTAATGTTAAGAAATGGTATTTGTGCAATTACATATCAAAGCTTTGCAATAAATGTTGTTAAAGGGGTTTTCAATGCAAAAAAAGATTACAAATTGACAAAAGTCAATGTCTTTGTTTATGGTTGAGAGACTGCTTCATTTTCATTAGGAATGAAAATAATACATGGGGAACTTAAAAGCCTTCATGACTTTACAGATAAAGTTTGGATCACCACAGCTCAATGGGATCTCAGTCTTGATTTGAAGTATATTATGAAGTATATGAAACACGTTAGTGGCATTTTTTCCTTTCTGATAAAGAAAAAGAAATGGGTAAACTATGGTGCTTTAATTACGTTGATTGAAATCGTTTTTAAGTTTTTAAACAAAAAATTTAGATGTTCATCCACTAAGGATGCCTTTTCCGTGAAAGTCTGGAGACGGTGCAGACAGACAGAAGAACTTGAGAGTCTGAGGAAAGAGCTGATCGACCAAATCCTACCTCTGGAAAACTATCTTCTTTATGACACCACCTTGGCTTTGGGAAGGGCCTTAAATACAGCTTATATCTCCACATCTAAGAGATCAGTGAGGAACAGGGGCATCAAGGAGGAATCTCCAACGCTGAAGGCTTGGCAGGTATTTCTTTTACACAAGGCATCTTTCACTGAAATTAATTTTCTAAGTGGATTCCTTGGTTAGTTATTCTGAGAAAATCAATTATCGTGAAACTTTAATCCAACATAATTTCAATATTCCATTTCCTTCACTGTCATTTCTTCTGATCTTTTTAATTTTTTTAGTTTTTGCAATTTTATTTTATATTTTGAAATATATTTTATTGCTTTTTTAAAATAACAATCTGTAGTGCTCTGTAAACTAAATTTTACATACTTTTAATTCAAATACATGGCTATTTTGTTTGTTCAGCCATTCCTTTTTCTCAAAGTGATGAGGTTGTAGAAACAAGGAGCCCATTTGAGTTTACACGTTAAACTAATTGAGACAACCAGATAATTCTCACAAATCTCAGAAAGGAATGACTTGTAGCAAGAAGTTAAATGTTGTGGACCAATATGTTTGGAACATCAATGACACTTCCCATGCTAAATCACTGGTCTTCACCACTGAAGATCCTCCAGAACAATCACAGGAAGGTAGAAAACGAAAAGCTACCTCCCTCAATAAGCCAACTAAAGACACAAGAAAGGAAAAAATGACAGAATAAACCTCAAGTGAAAGAAAAATCAAAATCATAATATTTCTAGATGAATAAAATATTAAGGAAAAATTATTGGTTTTTTTTCTTTAGAGGAATTGTTTATCAGCATTGCTGATCAGAGGTCAAAACTCCTGTCCTTCACAGTCATTATTGTAATCTGCATATTTAAATATAAGGTTTACAGCAGTGATTATTCCTCTTTTATTCGTAAACTCCCAACCAAGTTGGAAATTTAAAATAGAGTTGGGTTTTTGAACAGAGAGCAGTGTTCATATCCCTCCCAGCATAGACCAAGGAGTTTTTTCAAAGGACTTTTGATCTCTTTTCAAACCTCATCTCTTCCTCTCCTTTCCAGCTTCACCTCTTCCTTCAAAGCTCACAGTTTCAGAATAATTCTATCGAAGGAATATATTTGGATCAGAAAGGAGGTCTAACAGCTGACCTGGACCTGGACATTGTGAACTGGATCATTTCCCCAAACAATTCTGTCATAAGAGTGCAATTTGGGAGTCTAAAAATCCGGGCTTTGCAGGATTTCAAATTTACCATTGACCAGAAGAGTATCACAGATGTAGAAATGCTGAACAAGGTGGGACTAGTATTTATTTTATTCCACTAAAGATGTCAAACACAGGATCCCACTTGATTTTTTTTGTGTTGGGGGGGAGCAGGATTGCTTTCAATGTCTTTGAGTTTTCATATCAGTTGTTCAGGTTCTCAAGAGTACAGTTATTTAGATGGCCTCAAAAAAAATATTGTCTTCAGTTTTCACCCAAACAATTCATTGAGTGTGAAGGAAGGAAGATTGAATCACTCATGCAGATAACAGCTTATACTTAGTCAAAGCAAAGAATCCATACATCATTTCCCTGATCAATTTAATACATAAAATTTAAATGAAGACTAAATTTGTAATGTTATTTAAACATTAACGGTGAAGGGGGAAAAACAGAAAAGAAATATATAGGACAATCAATTTGATGAATCTCACATTTCATATTGGCTTCGAATTTGTTGTTTTTGTTGTTAGTTGCGAAGTCATGTCCGACCCATCGCGACCCTATGGACAATGTTCCTCCAGGCTTTCCTGTCCTCTGCCATCTTCTGGAGTCCATTTAAGCTTACGCCTACTGCTTCAGTAACTCCATCCAGCCACCTCATTCTCTGTCGTCCCATTCTTCTATTGCCCTCAATCTTTCCAAGCATTAGGCTCTTCTCCAGTGAGTCCTTCCCCCTCATTAGGTGGCCAAAGTATTTGAGTTTTAGCTTCAGCATCTGGTCTTCTAAAGAGCAGTCAGGGTTGATCTCCTCTAGGACTGACCAGTTTGATCGCCTTGCAGTCCAAGGAACTCGCAGGAGTCTTCTCCAGCACCATAGTTCAAAGGCTTCAATTCTTTGGCGCTCAGCCTTTCTTATGGTCCAGCTTTCACTGCCATACATTGCAACTGGGAAGACCATAGCCTTGACTTTTGTTGACAGGGTGATGTCTCTGCTTTTTAGTGTGCTGTCTAGATTTGCCATGGCTTTCCTCCCGAGGAGCAAGCGTCTTTTAATTTCTTGGCTACAGTCCCCATCTGCAGTGATCTTGGAGCCCAGGAAAATAAAATCTGTCACTACCTCCATTTCTTCCCCATCTATTTGCCAGGAATTGAGAGGGCCAGATGCCATGATCTTGATTTTCTTAATGTTTAGTTTCAATCCAAGTTTTGCACTCTCCTTTTTCACCCGCAACAAGAGGCTTTTTAGTTCTTCTTCACTTTCTGCCATTAAAGTGGTATCATCTGCATATCTTAGGTTGTTGATGTTTCTTCTGGCAATCTTAATTCCAACTTTTGATTCATCTAGTCCTGCCTTTCTCATGAGGTGCTCTGCATATAAGTTAAATAGGCAAGGCGACAGTATACAGCCTTGCCGGACTCCTTTTCCAATTTTGAACCAATCAGTGGTTCCGTGTCCAGTTCTCACTGTTGCTTCTTGGCCCACATATAGGTTTCTCAAGAGACAAATAAGATGGTCTGGTACTCCCATCTCTTTAAGGACTTGCCACAGTTTGTTATGATCCACACAATCAAAGGCTTTAGCATAGTCAATGAAGCAGAAGTAGATGTTTTTCTGGAACTCTCTAGCTTTCTCCATGATCCAGCGTATGTTGGCAATTTGATCTCTAGTTCCTCTGCCTCTTTGAAATCCTGCCTGTACTTCTGGTAGTTCTCGATCCACATACTGCTGGAGTCTAGCTTGTAGGATTTTAAGCATAACTTTACTAGCATGAGAAATGAGTGCAATGGTGCGATAGTTTGAACATTCTTTGGCACTGCCTTTCTTTGGAATTGGTATGTAAACTGATCTTTTCCAATCCTGTGGCCACTGTTGAGTTTTCCAAATTTGCTGGCAAATTGAGTGTAGCACTTTTACTGCATCGTCTTTTAAGGTTTTGAATAGCTCAGCTGGAATACTGTCACCTCCACTAGCTTTGTTATTGCTCAGCTTTTCTAAGGCCCACTTCACTTCACATTCTAGGATGTCTGGCTCGAGGTCAGTGACCACCTCATTGTGATTATCAGGGACGTTAAGCTCATTCTTGTATAGATCTTCTGTGTAATTTTGCCATCTCTTCTTAATCTCTTCTGCCTCTGTTAGGTCCTTGCCATTTTGGTCCTTTATCATGCCCATTTTTGCATTGAACGTTCCCTTCATCTCTCCAAATTTCTTGAAAAGATCTCTGGTCCTCCCTATTCTATTGTTTTCTTCTATTTCTTTGCACTGTTCATGTAAGAAGGCATTCTTATCTCTTCTACTATTCTCTGGAATTCTGCATTCAATTGGGCGTATCTTTCTTTTTCTCCCTTGCCTTTCACTTCCCTCCTTTCCTCAGCTATTTGCAAAGCTTCCTCAGACAGCCATTTTGCTTTCTTGCATTTCTTTTTCTTTGGGATGGTTTTGGTTGCTACCTCTAGTACAATGTTGCGAACCTCTGTCCATAGTTCTTCAGGCACCCTGTCTATCAGATCTAATTCCTTAAATCTATTTGTCCCCTCTACTGTATATTCAACAGGGATATGATTTAATTCATACCTGACTGGCCTAGTGCTTTCCCCTACTTTCTTCAGTTTAAGCCTAAACTTTGCAACAAGAAGCTCATGGTCTGAGCCACAGTCAGCTCCTGGTCTTGTTTTTACTGACTGTATAGAGCTTCTCCATCTTTGGCTGCAGAGCATATAGTCAATCTGATTTCTGTGTTGACCATCTGGTGATGTCCATGTGTAGAGCCATCTCTTGGGTTTTTGGAAAAGAGTGTTTGCTATGACCATCGTATTCTCTTGACAAAATTCTATCAGCCTGTGCCCTGCTTCATTTTGTACTCCAAGGCCAAACTTGCCTGTTATTCCGGTTATCTTTTGGCTTCCTACTTTAGCATTCCAATCCCCCATGATGATAAGGACATCATTTTTTGGTGTTAGTTCTATAAGGTGCTGTAGGGCTTCATAGAATCGGTCAATTTCACCCTCTTCAGCACCGGTGGTTGGGGCATAGACTTGGACTACTGTGATATTGAATGGTTTGCCTTGGATTCAAACTGAGATCATTCTGTCATTTTGAGGATTGTATCCCAGTATTGCTTTTCCTACTCTTTTATTGACTATGAAGGCTACTCCATTTCTTCTGAGGGATTCTTGCCCACAGTAGTATACCTGATGGTCATCTGAATTAAATTCACCCATTCCTTTCCATTTTAGTTCGCTGATACCTAAGATGTCGATGTTCAGTCTTGTCATCTCTTGTTTGACCACGTCCAGCTTACCTTGATTCATGGATCTTACATTCCAGGTTCCTATGTAGAAAAAATCTTTACAGCATCGGACTTTCCTTTCACCACCAGACACATCCACAGCTGAGCGTCCTTTCGGCTTTGGCCCAGTCGCTTCATTCTTTCTGGCGCTACTAGTACTAGCCCTCTGCTCTTCCCCAGTAGCATATTGGACGCCTTCCGACCTGAGGGGCTCATCTTCCAGCGTCATATCGTTTTGCCTTTTGGTACTGTCCATAGGGTTTTCATGGCAAAGATACTGGAGTGGGTTGCCATTTCCTTCTCCAGTGGATCACGTTTTGTCAGAACTCTCTGCTATGACCTGTCCATCTTGGGTGGCCCTGCACGGCATAGCTCATAGCTTCATTGAATTACGCAAGCCCGTTCGCCACGACAAGGCAGTAATCCATGAAGGGGGGCTTCTAATTAGTCAAAGCTAAACCTTAAAAGGAAGATCGCCAACCCTTTCTTTCTTTGACATTTTTCTGAAAATAAACTCATTTTCTGGATCTTTCTCCTTTCTCTCCTCAGCCCCTGCCTCCTTCCAGGTGTGTGGAAAGTTGCCATCTTGGATTCGTGAAGGTAGCTCGGGAAGGGGAGATCATCTGCTGTTATGATTGTCATCCCTGTGCAGAAGGAACCGTCTCCACCATGGAAGGTAGGTGATACCAGAGAAAAGGGACAGATTTGGGGGGAAGTCATAGAATAACAGAATAACAGAGTTGGAAGGGACCTTAGAGATCTTCTAGTCCAACCCCCTGCTCATGCAGGAAATCCCATACCATTTCAGACAAATGGTTCTCCAATTTCATCTTAAAAATCTCCACTGTTGGAGCACCCATGACTTCAGGAGGCAAGCTGTTCAACTTACTGATTGTTCTAGCTGTCAGCAAATTTCTCCTTAGTACTAGGTTGTTTTCCTTCTTCATTAGTTTCCATCCATTGCTTTTTTACATGTTGAAACTTTTTTGTTATTTTTGACTTTTGTCGCAAGCCTTAGTTCATTTTAAGCCTTAGCTTTCCTCACTTAATCTTTGCAGGTTCAGGCTATTTGCTGATATTCTACTTTAGTTATGTGCCCTTCTTTCTCCTTTTTATACTTGTCCTTTTTGTCTTTTAGTTTATCAGAGAGTTCTTTGAGCAGCCATGCTGGCTTCTTTTGAAATCTATTATTTTTCTTCTTCATTGGAATTGTGTTTGGGGATTTTCATCCATGGAATCCTTCCCAATCTCTCTCTACATTTATTGAAATGAGCTCACTTAAAGTCCCAGATTCTCGTTTGGCTTTGTTCTATTGCTTGTGCTTGCATAATGTTGAATTCCAATATTTCATGGTCACTCCCTCTCCCCTAAGATTCCTGTAACTTCAATACCTTCTATCACGTCATTATCAATTCTCATGTTAGTGAGAATTATGTTCAGTATTGCTTAAGCTCAGGAATCTATTTGATCTTCCACTAGGTGCAACATTTCTCTCCAAATTGATGTCAGGGGATTTTCATCCATGGAATCCTTCCCAATCTCTCTCTCTATTTATTGAAATCAGCTCACATAAACTCCAAGATTCTCATTTGGCTTGTGCTTGCATAATGTTGAATTCCAATATTTCATGGTCACTCCCTCTCCCCAAAGATTCCTGTAACTTCAATACCTTCTATCACGTCATTATCAGTTCTCATGTTAGTGAGAATTACGTTCAGTATTGCTTAAGTTCAGGAGTCTAGGTACAACATTTCTCTCCAAATTGATGTCAGGGTAATTAATGATGTTATTACTATTGTGGTGTGTTCATTACATATCTTCATTCACTATTTAATTACTAGTTAATTAGACACTGACATTTTTCAGGAAATGACATTTTGATAAGCCTCTTAAAGACTGCCCTCCAACAAATCAATTTCTTTAATATTTAATACAGGATAGAAATATAATATTGGGTTTAAACTTGGAACACATTAAAAAAGAGGATATTAATGGGGACTTGGCTTTAGAAGAGAGATGGCAACTCTGCTCTTCATTTTTACTGCTCAATATCTACCATTCTTTCTTGACGTCTCTGGACAAATGGAAAACATCTCAGCTTCTCCTCTCCTCTTCTCCTTTCTTGCTCACCTCCTCTCCTTTTCCCTTTCTCCTTTCTTTGATTCACTAATGTCTGAGTAAAAACTTAATTTTGTTTGTTTAGCAGGTCTATCTACAGGTCCTAGTGCGCCAGTTGTGCCCCTTTTTGGTACCGAGATGCCCTATGCACGGTTACTCATGCCCTCATGACCTCTTGCCTGGACTACTGCAATGCTCTTTACATGGTGCAAAATGCGGCCACACAGGTGCTCATGGGAGTATCTTGGTACTCCCATGTTACACCACTCCTGTGCGAGCTACATTGGCTTCCGGTTGCCCTCTGGGTGTGATTCAAGGTGCTGGTAAAAAGCTTTAAAGCCCTGCATGGCTTAGGCCCAGGGTACATGCGAGACCACCTGCTGCCATTGTCAACCTCCCATCGCCCGGTTCCCTCCCACAGAGTCGGCCTCCTCAGGGTGCCGTCGGCCAGGCAATGCCAGCCGGCAACCCCCAGGGGGAAGGTCTTCTCTGTGGGTGTGCCGACCCACTGGAATGAATTGCCCCCAAAGCTGCGGATGACCCCTGACCTTCGGTCCTTCCGCCATGACCTGAAGACTTGGTTGTTCCAACAAGCGGGTCTGGACTGACTACGTTTTTTAATTAGGTTTTTATCGGGTTTTCAAATTGTCACGTAATTATTATATTTATTGTTTAATTCTTTTTTTTAAATTTTCATCCTATGTTTTTTAATTTTTATTGTTGTGAGCTGCCCTGAGTCTTCAGGGAGAAAGGACGGCATATAAATTTAAATAAATAACTAAATAACTAAATAAATACTTGAGCCTTCCTTCCTTCCTCCCTTCCTCCTCGCTCCCTCCCTCCCTCCCTCTCACAAGTTCCCTGATGAAGAAAAGAGAAACTGTATGTTTTTATTATTTGTTTATTTAGAAAGTTCATATAGCTGCTTACTCACTCAGTCACAGCAACTCAAGACAGCTTCCAAATTATAAAAACACAGTATAGGGGGGAAAAAACCAATAACCCCACCCACCCACCTCCTGGCAAAAACACACAGTTGAATAAACCATTTGATGGGCTACATCGCATTCAGGATTCCCCAGGCCTACTGGCAAAAGCAAGTCTTCAAGGTGTTACGAAAGCCTGTCAAAGTGTGGGCCAGTCTAATTTCTGCAGGGATGATGTTCCAAATGGAGGGAGCCACCACAGAGAAGGCTTTTCTTCTTGGTTCTGCAAGATGTATCTCCTTAGAGGATGGGACCCCTTCATGGATTACTGGCTTGTTGTGGCGAAGGGGCTTGTGTAATTCAATGAAGCTATGAGCTATGCCAGATCCTGAAGTTGAAACTCAAATACTTTGGCCTCCTAATGAGAAGGAAGGACTCACTGTGGAGGAGGCTAATGCTAGGAAAGGTTGAGGGCAAGAGAAGAAGGGAACGACAGAGAATGAGGTAGCTGGATGGAGTCACTGAAGCAGTAGGTGTGAGCCTAAATGGACTCCAGAAGGTGGTAGAGGACAGGAAAGCCTGGAGGAACATTGTCTATGGGGTCGCAATGGGTCGGACATGACTTCGCAGCTAACAACAACAACAACAACAATCGGCATACATTAAAATGAAATTTCATTGCATACAGCTCTCAAAGGTCACCATCTCTGATACACACTACTGAAATATGACAAAAATAAATAAATAAATATAGAATTATGCATATACCCATTTATATTATATGACAAAGAAAAACAACACAGTCTAGTTCAGTTTATGTATACATGTGAATGGCAAGAAAAACGAATCTTGGGAGTTTACCAGATGCATGGCATAAGGAACAAAGCTATTAGAGAATCAGGTAGTCCTGCTAGAAATACTTTGAAACCTCCACCCAGAGGGGAGCAACAGAAACAGACCATAAAATGGGTATGTGGGGGTCTCTAACAATGCTTTGAGCTATAAGCACATGGCGCATATAAGCAGTGTCCTGGATACCAGAAAATGAGTTTCCGATGATCTTCTCGGCTGTCCTTACCACACTTTGCATGGACTTTCTATCTGAGGCACTGCTGCCATCAAACCAGACAGTGATACAGTTTGTAAAAATGCTTCAATTGTGCCTCTGTAAAAAGTGGCCAGGACAGAAGGAGAAAGATGTGCTCTCCTCATCCAATGCAGGAAATGCAGAAGCTGGTTTGCACAATTCACTAAGGATGACACGTGGCCATCTTCCAAGATTAGGTGAAGGAAACCACTGATATTTACAAAAGAGAATTTTATAAAGGAGATTCCCAAAGAGTCGGTTTACACAGAAAGACCAGCAGCTGAGTTTATCAGGAAAATATCTTCCTTCTAAAAAGAGTAAGAGCTGGAAAGGGCCACTGAGACCTTGACTTCAAGATTTTATCCTTCCTGTGCTTTTAACAGTCCATTACAGGAGACTCAAATGACCAGCCTTCCGTAGGTCTTTGGTGGGAAGGCTGCAGAGTGCTTTGGATTTCTTCTCTAAAACATGGTTTGTGGAAGCTCTTGTGCAAATGATGCAATCTCTAATAGGAAAAACAGTTCTCCTAGAAATGTGTGGCAAAAATTCTCATTTGCCTTTGGAATTTGTCTTTGACTGTTATACTGCTTAAGATATCTAACCATGCTTTCAAGTAGTTATTAATCTTTCTCTTTTCAGATGCTGAAAGATGCACTAAATGTCCAGCAGATCTGCATCCAAACATCAACAGAGATGACTGCATACCTAAGATTTATACTTTCTTATCCTATCAAGAAACTTTGGGAACCATTCTAGCTTCCCTTGCCTTGTTTCTGTCTTTAATAACAGGCTTAGTCTTGGGAAGCTTCATTAAATTCCAAGAAACTCCCATAGTCAAAGCCAACAATCGGGATCTCTCCTACATCCTCCTCATCACCCTCCTGCTAGCCTTTTTGACTTCGTTCTTATTCATTGGCAAGCCGAGGAGAGTTACTTGTCTTCTCCAACAAGCAGCATTCAGTAACATCTTCTCAGTTGCCATTTCTACAGTTTTGGCCAAAACAATCACTGTGGTATTAGCATTCCTGGCTACAAAACCAGGGAATAAAGCACAGAGATGGCTAGGGAAGAGCCTGGCCAATTCTATCATCCTTTCTTGTTCTGGGGTCCAGATTGTCCTCTGCAGCATCTGGTTGAGCACTTCTCCCCCATTCCCTGAGTCAGACATGTACTCACAATCAGCAACAATCATCCTGCAATGTAATCAAGGCTCTGTTTTTATGTTCTACCTTGCCCTTGGCTACATGGGTTTCCTGGCTCTCATCTGCTTCACGGTGGCTTTCCTTGCCAGGAATCTCCCTGGAGCCTTCAATGAAGCCAAGCTCATCACCTTCAGCATGCTGGTCTTCTGCAGCGTCTGGATATCCTTCGTTCCCACCTACCTGAGCACCAAGGGGAAATACATGTTGGCCGTGCAGATCTTCTCCATCTTGGCTTCAAGCACTGGCCTGCTATGCTGCATCTTCATCCCCAAGTGCTACATTATTTTATTAAGACCAGACCTGAATACAAAAGAATGTTTGTTGTCAAAACAAAGTAGAAATTAACTTTGGTTATGAGTTTCCCCAAAATTAATTCTCCCAAAGCTAATCATTCCAAGATATTATTTGCTACTTTAATGTTTCTAAAATGCACACAAACACACGTACACCTGTTTGTGTTTTGTTTTTTATCAGAATAGAAATAAAAAACCACTTATTAATATATATATAGTTCTCCTTTTTTCTAGTGTTTCAGTATGTAGAAAACTGTGCCAAGAGTCTCTCTCCCTCTCCCTCTCCCCTCTCCAAAGGTGCACAGTTGAACATCTCAGCCTCTGCTTGTTTACCTGCAGTGAGTTGATTTTGGGGAGTTGGGCTGCGATGAGTTGTCCTGGACCCATATACTCTCCCATCTTGACCAGGTGGGATGTGTTGATGTAATTGTGATGAGAGTGTTCCTCAGGTATCTTTGTGCCAAAGGGCTTTAAAGCAATACCTTCAATTAGACCCAGAAGAAAAAAGTGGCACCCAACGCAGCTCTGTAGCAGAGAAATTACATGCATCACCCTAGGAGCACCCAAAACTGCATGTAGAGTTGCATTCTGCACCAGTTGTAGCTTCTGGGTATTCTTCAAGGATAGTTCCATGTAACGCATATTACAATGGTACAACTGGGAAATGAGTGACTGAGGATAGCTAAGAAAGGGCATAACTGAAATTGAGCAAAGTGTCGCTTAGCTCTCCTACACTCTGTTTTACCAGGGTACAGCTAAACACTGTTGTCCCTCATCCATGCTTCACATCTGGGCCTGAAACCACACTGGAAGGGCCCCACATAATCCATCTCATCCGGGTCCACCATCTGCAACATATTCCTTTTTTAAGAAAGGTGGGAGCCTGATGAAAATTGTCCAGAATGATGGGGTCCAGAGCCAGCCTCTTGAGAAGAGGGTGCACTGGTGCATTTTTTAAAGTTGGCAAGTACAACCCCCTTTTATACTGATGAATTAATCATCACTAGAACCCATCCACATGTCACCTCTCAGGCTTCCTTCACTAAGCAGCACAGTCATAGATCTAATTCACAGGTAGCTATGTTAATAGTCCTAAGTGCTCTGTACACTACTTCAGGGCCAAAAGGATCAAAGTCTTCCCAGATAACTTGATAAGTCCATTCCCTGGACATCTTAAAAGGACCTGCTCCATGCTGGGTCTCCAGGACACAAGTGATTTTCTCTGTTAGGTGCATTGAAAAATCCACAGCATAGCCTTGAAGAGACATCTCAGTGTCTTCTTTTCCAAAAAGGGCTGCATGCTGACACTCTACGAAAGCAATAAAAGCAAGAAATATTGACATTCTGTTGTTCTTATCGCCATGACATAGGCCTTCATAGTGGCTCTGACTGGTGGCCATCCGTCCAATGATGCTCTAGACAATTCTTCATCCTTTTCAGCTCCCTGAACTACTTTGTGAACCAAAGGGAGTGACAGGAGTAACAGGACCAGGGTTGATCCTGTCCAAGGCTCACACTGCCACAGCAGGAGCATGCAGCAGTACCTGAGGAAAACTCCACATCTCCCTTTGGAACTCTGCTGGGTCCATCAGACACTGGGGCAGATCAATTTAATCATTCCTGCCTTGCTGCAAAAGAAGGACACATAGGAGAATTACACAAACTTATAGTCACCAGCCCCTTCATGGATTACTGCCTTGTCGTGGCGAAGGGGCTTGCGTAATTCAATGAAGCTATGAGCTATGCTGTGCAGGGCCACCCAAGACGGACAGGTCATAGCAGAGAGTTCTGACAAAACGTGATCCACTGGAGAAGGAAATGGCAACCCACTCCAGTATCTTTGCCATGAAAACCCTATGGACAGTACCAAAAGGCAAAACGATATGACGCTGGAAGATGAGCCCCTCAGGTCGGAAGGCGTCCAATATGCTACTGGGGAAGAGCAGAGGGCTAGTACTAGTAGCGCCAGAAAGAATGAAGCGACTGGGCCAAAGCCGAAAGGACGCTCAGCTGTGGATGTGTCTGGTGGTGAAAGGAAAGTCCGATGCTGTAAAGATTTTTTCTCCATAGGAACCTGGAATGTAAGATCCATGAATCAAGGAAAACTGGACGTGGTCAAACAAGAGATGACAAGACTGAACATTGACATCTTAGGTATCAGCGAACTAAAATGGACAGGAATGGGTGAATTTAATTCAGATGACCATCAGGTATACTACTGTGGGCAAGAATCCTTCAGAAGAAATGGAGTAGCCTTCATAGTCAATAAAAGAGTAGGAAAAGCAATACTGGGATACAATCCTCAAAATGACAGAATGATCTCAGTTCGAATCCAAGGCAAACCATTCAATATCACAGTAGTCCAAGTCTATGCCCCAACCACCAGTGCTGAAGATGAAATTGACCAGTTCTATGAAGCACTACAGCACCTTATAGAACTAACACCAAAAAATGATGTTCTTATCATCATGGGGGATTGGAATGCTAAAGTAGGAAGCCAAAAGATAACTGGAATAACAGGCAAGTTTGGCCTTGGAGTGCAAAATGAAGCAGGGCACAGGCTGATAGAATTCTGTCAAGAGAATACGATGGTCATAGCAAACACTCTTTTCCAACAACCCAAGAGACGGCTCTACACATGGACATCACCAGACGGTCAACACAGAAATCAGATTGACTATATGCTCTGCAGCCAAAGATGGAGAAGCTCTATACAGTCAGTAAAAACAAGACCAGGAGCTGACTGTGGCTCAGACCATGAGCTTCTCCTTGCAAAGTTTAGGCTTAAACTGAAGAAAGTAGGGAAAAGCACTAGGCCACTCAGGTATGAATTAAATCATATCCCTGTTGAATATACAGTAGAGGTGACAAATAGATTTAAGGAATTAGATCTGATAGACAGAGTGCCTGAAGAACTATGGACAGAGGTTCATGACATTGTACAACAGGTAGCAACCAAAACCATCCCAAAGAAAAAGAAATGAAAGAAAGCAAAATGGCTGTCTGAGGAAGCTTTGCAAATAGCTGAGGAAAGGAGGGAAGCGAAAGGCAAGGGAGAAAAAGAAAGATACACCCAATTGAATGCAGAATTCCAGAGAATAGCTAGAAGAGATAAGAATGCCTTCTTAAATGAACAGTGCAAAGAAATAGAAGAAAACAATAGAATAGGGAGGACCAGAGATCTTTTCAAGAAAATTGGAGAAATGAAGGGAACGTTTAATGCAAAAATGGGCATGATAAAGGACCAAAATGGCAGGGACCTAACAGAGGCAGAAGAGATTAAGAAGAGGTGGCAAAATTACACAGAAGAACTATACAAGAATGAGCTTAACGTCCCTGATAATCACAATGAGGTGGTCACTGACCTCGAGCCAGACATCCTAGAATGTGAAGTGAAGTGGGCCTTAGAAAAGCTGAGCAACAACAAAGCTAGTGGAGGTGACAGTATTCCAGCTGAGCTATTCAAAATCTTAAAAGACAATGCAGTAAAAGTGCTATACTCAATTTGCCAGCAAATTTGGAAAACTCAACAGTGGCCACAGGATTGGAAAAGATCAGTTTACATTCCAATTCCAAAGAAAGGCAGTGCCAAAGAATGTTCAAACTATCGCACCATTGCACTCATTTCTCATGCTAGTAAAGTCATGCTTAAAATCCTACAAGCTAGACTTCAGCAGTATGTGGATCGAGAACTACCAGAAGTGCAGGCAGGATTTCGAAGAGGCAGAGGAACTAGAGATCAAATTGCCAACATACGCTGGATCATGGAGAAAGCTAGGGAGTTCCAGAAAAACATCTACTTCTGCTTCATTGACTATGCTAAAGCCTTTGATTGTGTGGATCATAACAAACTGTGGCAAGTTCTTAAAGAGATGGGAGTACCAGACCACCTTATTGGTCTCTTGAGAAACCTATATGCGGGTCAAGAAGCAACAGTGAGAACTGGACACGGAACCACTGATTGGTTCAAAATTGGGAAAGGAGTCCGGCAAGGCTGTATACTGTCGCCCTGCCTATTTAACTTATATGCAGAGCACATCATGAGAAAGGCAGGGCTAGATGAATCAAAAGTTGGAATTAAGATTGCCGGAAGAAATATCAACAACCTAAGATACGCAGATGATACCACTTTAATGGCAGAAAGTGAAGAAGAACTAAAGAGCCTCTTGTTGCAGGTGAAGAAGGAGAGTGCAAAACTTGGGTTGAAACTTAACATTAAGAAAACCAAGATCATGGCATCTGGCCCTCTCAATTCCTGGCAAATAGATGGGGAAGAAATGGAGGTAGTGACAGATTTTATTTTCCTGGGCTCCAAGATCACTGCAGATGGGGACTGTAGCCAAGAAATTAAAAGACGCTTGCTCCTGGGGAGGAAAGCCATGGCAAATCTAGACAGCACACTAAAAAGCAGAGACATCACCCTGTCAACAAAAGTGCGTATAGTCAAGGCTATGGTCTTTCCAGTTGCAATGTATGGTAGTGAAAGTTGGACCATAAGAAAGGCTGAGCGCCAAAGAATTGAGGCCTTTGAACTGTGGTGCTGGAGAAGACTCCTGCGAGTCCCTTGGACTGCAAGGCGATCAAACCGGTTAGTCCTAGAGGAGATCAATCCTGACTGCTCTTTAGAAGGCCAGATCCTGAAGCTAAAACTCAAGTACTTTGGCCACCTAATGAGAAGGAAGGACTCCCTGGAGAAGAGCCTAATGCTGGGGAAGATCGAGGGCAATAGAAGAAGGGGACGACAGAGAATGAGGTGGCTGGATGGAGTCACTGAAGCAGTAGGCGTGAGCTTAAATGGACTCCAGAAGATGGTAGAGGACAGGAAGGCCTGGAGGAATGTTGTCCATAGGGTCGCGATGGGTCGGACACGACTTCGCAGCTAACAACATAGTCACCAGGGTGTGATCTAATCATGACAAAGGGGACAAAGAAAATTCCCTTTCAAATCACATTCCCACCGCCACCTTGCCTCTAAACAGGGATTAATTGTTGTTCTCTAAATGGGATCCACAGCTGCCTACAAGCCTATCAACACATTCCCTTAGAAAAAAAGCCTAACCAAATCCATATTAACATAGCATTCTTCATAGTCATGCAAAAAGGCCAAATCCTGCTTGATCCTTTGTTGATCCTGGATTCTCTAAAAGTGTTTTATTAGTTAGGATTAGGGTGCCAAATTCTTTATTTTCCATCTCTGGGCCCTCTTGAAACTTGGGACCACATCTGTGAGTTCTCCCTTTGGGCACCAGCCTATAGACATGTTGAAGGATTAGGTAGTTTTGTTCCAATTACAGTATCTAAATAATAGTTATTTATTTTTTGATTGTATTAGGTACCTAGAGAACCTTCTGTAACCTTTCACACATCTGTGAATTCTCCCTTTGGGCACCAGCCTGTGTACACGTTAAGGGACTCAGAGAGTTGATGGTTATCTTCTTTTCAATTATCCAAACCATACTGATTTATTTCCTGACTTTATATTGGTTTCCTAGCGAGCTTTCTGGAACCTTTCTGAAGATGTAATAGAAGCATGTCAGAAAATGCTTTGAAGTCAATATCAGACTTGAAAGCACAGTTGAGGGGAATCTCTATCAGAAACTCTAGGTGCATTGATGATTCTAGAGTCTCAAAGAGGATTTGGAGTTGGTTTCAGGATAAGGAGGGATTGTGTTTCTGTCCCTTGGCTGGCATCTGTCCTTTGAAAAATTTCCTGACTTTATATTGGTTTCCTAGCGAGCTTTCTGGAACCTTTCTGAAGATGTAATAGAAGCATGTCAGAAAATGCTTTGAAGTCAATATCAGACTTGAAAGCACAGTTGAGGGGAATCTCTATCAGAAACTCTAGGTGCATTGATGATTCTAGAGTCTCAAAGAGGATTTGGAGTTGGTTTCAGGATAAGGAGGGATTGTGTTTCTGTCCCTTGGCTGGCATCTGTCCTTTGAAAAATTTGCTTCCTACCCATCTCTTCCTCTGATTCTTCATTAAAATGAAGGTGCCACGGAGAAGGTTCAATTAGCACACAAATCATGTTGCTGATGCTGCTACGTGTGCTGCTTGTGTGGCTGCCAGAAGCTTGTGGGATGTGCAAAGCAAAATGTCTTCTGACTGTGGAGCAGAGTGAAGTGGACCCAGAGCATCATTATAAGTCAGGAGATTATTTCATTAGTGAAATAGTCTCTGCAAGGTTTGGTTGGTTTCAATTATTAACCTTTGACAGAAGTCCTTCACCAAAATTCTCCATGTACGTCAATCCTCCAGCACTTTATTAGAGTCACTACATTTACAATGAATGTTTACTGTTTCAGAACTCTGAATGTATAATATGCTCTCCTCTTGATCTGCTCGTTTTGCCAATTTACTATCTGATTTGGATTTGCCATCTCTTGTACCCTGTAGGTAACAAAGATTATTTCAAGCTCTAGAGTATAAAAATCAAATCAAATATTTTCCCCAACCACTTTCCTTCCCATCCTATGAGCAGAGCTAGAGGTGAACAAAGAAGAACAAAATGACCTCTCCCTTCCATCTCATCCCTGAACTGAGCTGTTTGAAGACAAAAACAGAAAATTGAATTGGTATAAATGTAATCAACTGAGATATTTTCTTGGAAGCACATAATGTTTCAAAAAAATTTTATTGTTGTTATTGTTTTTCTAGGGTAGTACTTTGGAATGTTACAAAGTATTTGGAAGAATAGTTGTGACTAAAAGGATTAAAAATATTAATGTGAAAAAATAAACATAATTTTTATTGATATGTTCGTACCTACAGAAAATCATCCAAACTTTTTTGGAAATTTTTGCCTTTCCTTTTTGCTATCGAGAACATCAACCAGAAGGGCCACCTCTTACCCAACATCACCCTGGGTTACAATGTTTATGAAAATTTCTTAAAGGTAGAAATGACTACAGATCCTTTGCTGGACCTGCTTTCAGATGGGGAGGCCAATGTGCCGAACTATAGATGTGGAAGGCAAAGAAACACAGTGGCTGTTCTGGAAGAGGGGGAGGCTGGCATCTCCACCCAGATTTCAACCATGTTGGGCACCTACAAAATCCCTCAGGTGTGTCTTTCTCGGGGAAACAGTTCTGAGTAATGCAAGGTTGAATCAGAGGTCCTCTGTTACAAATGAAATGCAGAGCTTTTTTGTGGCATTTTCTTATGGAAATGAAGCTTTTTTGGATGAGAGGATAGATGGGGAAATCTTCAAATTTGCAGAAAACAACAAACTGGCAGGAATAGCCAATACTCCAGAAGTTAGGCTTAAGATACAGAAGGATCTTGACAAACTTGAACATTGGGTGCTATCTAAAAAAATGAAATTCAATGATGAAAAAGTAAGATTCTATATTTAAGCAAAAAAAAAACAACCCAACTGCACAGGTACACTGTAGTTAGTACCTGGCTCAATAGTAGTAAATGTGAGAGGAATCTTGGTGTTCTAGTGGACAATCACTTAAATATGAGCCAGCAGTGTGCTGCACTTGCCAAAAAAGCCAACACAGTTCTAGGCTGCATTAAGAGAGACATAGAATCAACATCACATGAAGTGTTAATACCAATTTATAATGCCTTGGTAAGACCACACTTGGAATACTACATCCAGTTTAGGCCGCCATGATATAAAAAGATGTTGAGAGTGCAGAGAAGAGCAACAAGGATGACCAGGGGGCTGGAAGTTAAAACCTATAAAGGATGATTGATGTTATTGGATATGTCTAGTTTAATGAAAAGAAGGTCTAAAGGTGACATGATAGCAGTGTTCCAATATCTCAGGGGTTGCCAGAAAGTCAAGCTATTCCATCACTGGGCAATCAATTTTCTCAAATGGTATAGGGTTTCCTGCCTGAGCAGGCGGTTGGACTAGAAGATTTCCAAGGTCCCTTCCAATTGTGTTATTGTATCCTGCTCTAAATTATAGGACATGCATTTTGCTTATTACATTTAAAATACCATCTTCCATTTCTTTCAGATCAATTATGGTTTTGCTTCAAAGATTCTGAGGGACAAAACTCATTTTCCTTTCTTCTACCCAATGCTCCCTGCTGAAGGCATCCAATACTCAGGGATGGTCCAGCTTCTCCTCTATTTCAGGTGGACCTTGGTTGCTCTTGTTGCTCCTGAAACTGACCAGGGAGAGCTGTTCATGAGGACAATGTCTTCTTTGATGTTAAGAAATGGCATTTGTGCAATTACATATCAAAGCCTTCCAGTAAATGTTGTTAAAGGGATTTTCAATGCAAAAAATGATTACAAATTGACAAAAGTCAGTGTCTTTGTTTATGGTTCAGAGATTGGTTCATTCTCATTAGGAATGAAAATAATACATGTGCAACTTAAAAGCCTTCATGACTTTACAGATAAAGTTTGGATCACCACAGCTCAATGGGATCTCAGTCTTGATTTCAAGTATATTACGAAGTATATGAAACACGTTAGTGGCATTTTTTCCTTTCTGATAAAGAAAAAGAAATGGGCAAACTATGATACTTTAATTACCGTGACTGAAATCATGTTTAACTTTTTAAATGAAAAATTTAGATGTTCATCCACTAAGGATGCCTTTTCCGTGAAAGTCTGGAGACGGTGCAGACAGACAGAAGAACTGGAGGGTCTGAGGAAAGAGGTGATCAATCAGATCCTGGCACTGGACAGCTATCTTCTTTATGACACCACCTTGGCTTTGGGAAGGGCCTTAAATTCAGCTTATATCTCCACATCTAAGAGATCAGTGAGGAACAGGGGCATCAAGGAGGAATCTCCAACGCTGAAGGCTTGGCAGGTATTTCTTTTACACAAGGCATCTTTCACTGAAATTAATTTTCTAAGTGGATTCCTTGGTTAGTTATTCTGAGAAAATCAATTATCGTGAAACTCTAATCCAACATAATTTCAATATTCCATTTCCTTCACTGTCATTTCTTCTGATCTTTTTAATTTTTTTAGGTTTTGCAATTTTTTTTATTCTTTTAAATATATTTTACTGCTTTTTTAAAATAACAATCTTTAGTGCTCTGTAAACTAAATTTTACGTACTTTTAAAGCGAATACATGGCTATTTTGTTTGTTCAGCCGTTCTTTTTTCTCAAAGTGATGAGGTTGTAGAAACAAGGAGCCCATTTGAGGTTACACGTTAAACAACCAGATAATTCTCGCAAATCTCAGAAAGGAATGACTTGTAGCAAGAAGTTAAATGTTGTGGACCAATATGTTTGGAACATCAGTGACACTTCCCATGCTAAATCACTGGTCTTCACTGTGAGATGGTCTCACGAGGTCAATGGATCATTAAGGTGCTTCCAAGTAAAAAGGCATCACGCAGGGATGCAATCATTCAAAGCTTTATTTAACGATAAAGTAAATAGAAAGAGTTTCCTGGCATGGAGGCCTCCATGCCTGGATTGTAAGCTAGCAGAAGAGAGAACAAAGACAGAGCAAGCAAGCATAGCATAGCAAGACAAAGAGCAGCCCCTTGAGCAGAGGTATTTATGGGGGGTCTCAGCCCCTCCCTTACCATAAAACTCTCTTGCCAATGGGGCTGAAGGGGCCGGGGTCCCCTGACCCACCAGTGGGAGCAAAGAAGCCTCTTTGCTCCCATCTGATGACCTTTTTGGGGAACTGCCATGGCTGGCACAAAACATCTAACAATTCCCCTTCTTGCCAGCCAATGACAGGGACCAGTGAATGTGTGTGAGGGGGCGAGCAGGTGTCATACACATGCATAAAAACGTTCAGAAGACCAAACACAAACGCTTACACAGAAGGTTGTGCCAGTCAATGGGAACAGGTTTGGTGAACGGACCAGCTATCTGGTCAGTTGTGTTACAATGCTCAACATGTATAAAACCCTCTGTGGGGGAGAGGGATAGGGGTGGGGGAGGGGGGATTAAAGTCAAAATGTATTGTAAAACTTTTTAAATAAAAAAAAACCCTCTTTGGCAAGCTGCCTGACATTTTTATAGCATATGTCTATGTGGCGGGACCTAGAGTCCACTGCATATGCCCCCGAGATTGCAATTGCGGCTGTATTATCCTCTTGAATTTGGAGGGGCAGAGGAGATTCCCAGATGCTCGTTATCAGAGCATTGAACCAAATCAAATCATTGGCCGTGTCTGACAGGCTGGCATATTCAGCCTCGGCCGTGGAGCAAGAAACAAATTTTTGCTGCCTAACATGCCAATGGATAGGACAGCCATTTAGCAATATCAGGAAACCAGAGGTGCTCCGTCTACTCTTGGTGTCGCCAGCCCAGTCTGCGTCTGAGTAAGCGGAGAGCTGGGCCGTCTTCCCCTTCTCTGGTTCCAGCACAAGGAGAGCATCGGTCGTGCCCCTGAGGTACCTAAGTACCCTTTTAACAGCAGTCCAGTGGAATTCCTTTGGGTGTTCCACGTGCCTGGACAGTAGATTCACAGCTAAAGCTATGTCAGGCCTGCTCCAATTGCTGATATATAGCAAGGAGCCGATCACAGATCTGTAAAGCATATTATCTGTGAACTCAGGACCGTCCTTGTGAGTGTGATTGTAATATTTATTTATTTATTTTAATCCCATTTATATCCCGCCCTTCTCCGAAGACTCAGGGCGGCTTACAATTTAAGCACAAACCAATGTGCTTTGCAATAGCCTTCATTCTATGTATATGCCTGCTTATTAGGGCTTTCGCCCCCCCCCCCCCGCGGCATTATTACAAAGTCAGCTTAATTGCCCCCAGCAATCTGGGTCCTCATTTTACCTACCTCGGAAGGATGGAAGGCTGAGTCAACCTTAAGCCTGGTGGGATGCGAACCTGCACTAATTGCAGGCAGCTGGTGTTACTTAAGGAGGCATTAGCCCACTGCTCCACCAAGGTTCTGTAGTCACTTTGTATCGGGCTACGTGTTGGGTTAGATTCTGCCATTTTGCATTTGGCCAATAACTCCTCTATCTTTTCTTTCTGAGATAGGGCGAACCCCCCCTTAGTGGCCAAGATGTGCACACCCAAGTACTTGTCAACCCGTCCCAAAGACTTCAGGGTAAACTTTTCCTCCAGGGCCTTGGCAAATTCATCACACCCTTCCTTGTCAGGCCCTACATATAGTAGGTCGTCCACATAAACTAACACCCGTTCTGTGGTACCCTTGGAGTTGCGTGTGAAAACACATTCATCTGCATGGGATGCAGTGAAACCAACTCGTTCTAAACTTTTTCTAAGGCAGTCATACTATAGTTTCCCCGACTGCTTGAGGCCATATAACCCTTTGTGGAGCAACCATGTATTTCCCCCTTCCTGCTGGTAGCCAGGAGGGGCCCTCACGTAGATCTGCCGGTCCAAGTTGGCGTGGAGGTAAGCCGTCTGGATGTCGAATTGAAAGACTTCCTCCCCCAGAATGGCTGCAGTTACAAGGGCGGCCTTGACGCTCTCTGCCCGGACGGTTGGAGAGTAGGTCTCCCCATAGTCCTACATGTAGCGCTGGGCGAACCCCTGAGCTACCAAACGGGCCTTATACAGGTAGAGGCCATTGGCAAGTGGTTTGGCCTTGTAAACCCACCTTGTGCCAATGACTTTCCTCTCCTTTGGTGGTTGCTGGGGGGTGAAGACCTTGAGCTTTCTTAGGCTCTGCATTTCCTTCTCCATCGCGAGCTGCCATTTCTCCTGTTCTTCGATGGGCCGCTCCTAGATGTCAGAGAAGGATTTTGGGGTGACCACAACGCTGTTGACAGAGGCGATGTGCCCAATGTCGATTCTCTTTGGCGGGATCCCTTTGTTGGACCGCTTTGACCTCCTTACTTTCTGCCACTCACCGCCCTTTTCTTCCACGGGTCTCTGAGGCATCGCTGGGGGACTGGACGGCTCATCCTACCCATCTGATCCAGGTAGGATGACATCTTCGTCTTGTTCCTCACTTTCATCGGTGGCAGGATAGGTGGTCGTCTCAGGTGATCTCGTGGTCGGTGTGTCCTTGCTGGGTCAGTTGATATATGGGCTCAGATCATTTGAATGGATCTGGGTCCAATTGGAGTCTTCTTCAAAGGAGGCAGATTGGGAAGTCACGATCCTGCCCCCTTCTCCCAGGAAACGGTAGGCCTTGGAGCCAGGAGCATAGCCCAAGAACCTCAGTCTCTGGGAGACAGATCTCCCCTTCTTCCGCAGCTGCTTGGGGATATGCACCCAAGCGTAGGAGCCAAACACACGCAAGTGTCCCAGAGTTGGCTTCCTACCATGGACCAGGAAATATGGGGTCTGGTTCACAACAGTGCTCCAGGTGCGGTTTAAGGTGTAATTGGCGTATTTCACCGCCTCTGTCCAGTGTGATTCTGCGACCCCAGCATCCGCAATTAGACTACGCACCATAGTTTGCAGGATTCCATTTCTTTTCTCTGCTACGCCATTTTGAGCAGGGGTGAATGGTGCAGTAAGAAAATGGCAGATGCCCTTACAACTTACCCAGTCCTGGAATTTTCGGGACATGAACTCAGCCCCGCGGTCGCTCTGCAGTTGTGCGATCTTGGTCTTATACTGGGTCTCTACAAAGTTGTACAGTGATTTTATAGCGTCAAAGGCTTCGGATTTTTCTGTGAGGGTATACACGTGGCCGTACCGTGAAAAATCGTCAACGGCAGTGAGAAAATACTGACTTTTCCCTAGGGATGGTGTGAAAGGCCCAACCAAATCAACATGTACTAGTTGGTACGGGTATTGGGTCTTACGCAGTGACACCTTAGGGATGGGGGCAGCTTTCCTCTTTGCCCTCTTACAGATAGCACAGTCCAGGAACACCTCACAATCCTTGAGCTGGACTCCCTCAGCAAACTCTCCCATCTTTTTAACCACAGGGAAGCTCGCATGACCTAATCTTCGGTGTAAGAGATGGGCACACTTATCGTGGAGCGGCTTCCCCACTGACACCCTCGTGGCTCTGGTTGCCTTGAGCGGTGCTGTAGGTGCTTGCTGAGGTTCGGGTTTCTTGTCCACACTGCCCTTGGAAAGCCGTGGGGCTGGCTGAGGTGGCTTGGGTGCAACCGCTTCGGCCTTGGAGCTGGCTGTGGGGCCCCTTCTGAGATGGCTGGGTTCTCAGGGGAGAAGTATGGCAAACCTTTTATGATGGCAATACTTCCAATGACCCTCTGGTTCATTGACATGACCTCCCCCTTTGCGAAATAAAACTTCCACCTTGTCATCATCACATAATTTGATAATGCTTAATAGGTTGTTGGCAATGGAGGGAGCATGCAATACCCCTTCAACTTTTCCCAGCCCAGGTACAGAAACAGTGCCCTCCCCAACAACCAAAGCCTTATCACCATTTGCCACCTTGACAGATGAGTTAATTTTCTTTAACCTTTTAAATCCTTGTTTCATATTGGTAATGTGAGATGAAGCTCCAGAGTCCAGTAACCATAAGTCAGTGGGGCTATCAGCTTTTGTGGTGGGGGTGAGAGCACAAGTACACACAAAATTGCCCTTGGCACTACCTTTGCCCCCGCCACGTCCCCTTCCTTGCCCCTTGCCCCTTACCTGATTGGGACCACGTTTGGGGCCTTGTTGTTGATGGGGGCAGTCCTTCTTGAGGTGCCCCTCAGAGCCACAGATGAAACACTTAAGTAGAGCATTAACCTGCTCTGAGCTGTGGTGCCTCCTGCTGGCTCGCTGGGTGGTAACTCTGGCGTATTCTCCTGCATCTCTTCGTCTCTTATCTTCCTCAATGAGTCTCCCTGTGAGGTAGGACAGAGTCATGGCTTCCTTCGTTGTCCCTTCCAGTGAAACAATGAAGCTGCTCCAACTTCTGTCCAGGGAAGCCAGAATGACAGCGACCATGTTCGCATCAGTTACAGGGTAGTCTCTGGACATCAGTTCTGCCCTGAGTGTCTTCAATTTTCCCAGGTGTTCAGGCATGCTAGCCCCAAACTTCAGTCTGGTGGTGTAAAACTCAGTTGTGAGTCTGGTGATCGATCCAATGGTGTCGCTGTTGAATAAATTGTATAATAACCACCAAAGTTCACCAGCTGGAATGCTGGAGTACAAGTTAGTATCCAGCGAACTCAGTAGAGTGGTATATGCTTTCCTATGATACCACTCTTCTTGGGGCCCCCAGGGAAGAGGTGGGGGGTCTAGAACCATCTCTAGAGTCCCTTGCTCTAATGGATATACCTGCACTTCTTTATTCCATCTGCTGAAATTCCCCCCCCCAAGTTGCAGTTTTTCAAAATTATTTGAGAGCGCAGAAACAGGTGAAGACATCTGGGAATGAAAAAGAAAATTTTTACCAGTCCTTTGTCCATTTCTATACATGTGAGAGCTCTCTATTGAGGTGAATGGAAGAGGGATCCCTCTGCTGGCAGGTGGTGGTATTTTTCTCTGATTTTTGGATGGCTCCAACTGAGCATGCTCGGAGTTGGGGGGGCCCGACTGGGCATGCTCGGAGTTCATTTGTGCCCATGAGGCAGAGGGAGCGCTTCCTGCTTCTGTACTAGGCCCAGCCCTGGGTCCGTAGGCCGGAATTTGGGCCTGAAAAGGGACTGAGGGCCGCAAAAGCTCCAAAGATTCCTCCTGAAGCCCCCCCCGGTACTGGAATACTCACCGGGGGGCGAAGATTGCAGGATGGAGGCTGGATGGCACATGGATTGCCCGGATTGCCTAAAGCCCATCGCTGGTCCTGAAGAACCTGGGGGCGGCTGAAGATGGCTCTGGAGGGGGGGCTCTTCCAGAGCCCCCCTGAAGACCATCTGGCAAGCAGGGTGACTGGGCGGCGGCATAAAGTGGGCTGGGGGCCCCGGGGTTCACTGGGGGCCCTCTGGGGTTGCAGGACGTAGTTGGGAGGCTCCAGGCTGGACGCCTCCTGGCAGTTAGGCCCCGGGGAGAGGGTTGGAGGCCTTGGAACTCTTCCAGGAGCCCCCTGGGGTTGGCGAGGGAGGCTGGCTACCCCCGATGTTGAGGCTGCAGTCATTTTAGCCTCCAGAGCCACAACCAGGGTCCAGATAGTTGCTCCAATCTCTGCTGCAGTAGGCTCGGCTGGGCAGGCTTCACTGCCATCATAGGCCTTGAGGCTTTCTGGTGGGGAGGACCAAGGGGTTTCCATGCCGCTTTGGCTGGATGCTCCCGATTGCTGGGCCTCCAGGCTTGGTTGAGGCCTATCTATATCAGACCATGTGGGTGTCCTGGGGGCCGCCATCTTGTTTCTGGTTGCCCCAGGAAGCTGTAGGTCACAGTTTGGCAGGAAATTTCACGCCAAAAGCTCTAGGGTCCCGGGGTCACTCAGGGTGGCCGGCGCCATGTTAGGGGGCTTCGTGGGTGCTGGGGAAGGACTCACCTGGTGTCCAGAGGCCTCCTGCACTGGCATCCCCCGTGGAGAGGCTTGTGGCATCCTTTGTGTTGCAAGGAACTTTAGAAGCAGCTCCTTGTGTTCCTGGTCAGTCATTTGGTCCACGCGGTGCCTGTCTTGGGCCCGGGCCATTTCCGCTGCATCTGGGCAGTCTTGGGTGGACTGCAAGCCTTCCATGCTTCCCTCTGTGGCTTGCAGCTGTAGGGAGGCATGCGAAGGGGTCCCTGGCGCTGAGCTGGGTCCTCTGGGGGAATAGAGGTCATCTGTGCTCTCACCTGGAGCGGAGCTTGCGTCAGGGGCTGGATGCAGGGCTGCTGTCTTTGATTGAAGACTCCTTGTCACAATCGGAGACCTCCTGCCATCCATTTTAAATGGGTTCTTGCTGGAACCTTTAGACATCTTGCAGTAGCCGCTGGTTTGGAAGCGTTGCCTTAAACCATCCTCTGCTACCAACGTGAGAAGGTCTCATGAGGTCGATGGATCGTTAAGGTGCTTCCAAGTAAAAAGGCATCACGCAGGGATGCAATCATTCAAAGCTTTATTTAACGATAAAGTAAATAGAAAGAGTTTCCTGGCATGGAGGCCTCCATGCCTGGGTTGTAAGCTAGCAGAAGAGAGAACAAAGAGAGAGCAAGCAAGCATAGCATAGCAAGACAAAGAGCAGCCCCATGAGCAGAGGTATTTATGGGGGGTCTCAGCCCCTCCCTTACCATAAAACTCTCTTGCCAATGGGGCTGCAGGGGCCGGGGTCCCCTGACCCACCAGTGGGAGCAAAGAAGCCTCTTTGCTCCCATCTGATGACCTTTTTGGGGAACTGCCATGGCTGGCACAAAACATCTAACATTCACCACTGAAGATCCTCCAGAACAATCACAGGAAGGTAGAAAATGAAAAGCTACCTCCCTCAATAAGCCAACTAATGACACAAGAAAGGAAAAAAAAATGACAGAATAAACCTCAAGTGAAAGAAAAATCAAAATCATAATATTTCTAGATTAATAAAATATTAAGGGAAAATTATTGGTTTTTTTCTTTAGAGGAATTGTTTATCAGCATTGCTGATCAGATGTCAAAACTCCTGTCCTTTACAGTCATTATTGTAATCTGCATATTTAAATATAAGGTTTACAGCAGTGATTATTCCTCTCTTATTCCTAAACTCCCAACCAAGTTGGAAATTTAAAATAGAGTTGGGTTTTTGAACAGAGAGCAGTGTTCATATCCCTCCCAGCATAGACCAAGGAGTTTTTTCAAAGGACTTTTGATGTCTTTTCAAACCTCATCTCTTCCTCTCCTTTCCAGCTTCACCTCTTCCTTCAAAGCTCACAGTTTCACAATAATTCTGTCGAAGGAATATATTTGGATCCAAAAGAAGATCCGACAGCTGACCTGGACCTGGACATTGTGAACTGGATCATTTCCCCAAACAATTCTGTCATAAGAGTGAAATTTGGGAGTCTAAAAATTCGGGCTTCGCAGGATTTCAAATTTACCATTGACCAGAAGAGTATCACAGATGTAGAAATGCTGGACAAGGTGGGACTAGTATTTATTTTATTCCACTGAAGATGTCAAACACGGGATCCCACTTGATTTTTTTTCTGATGGGGGGGTGAGCAGGATTGCTTTCAATGCCTTTGAGTTTTCATATCAGTTGTTCAGGTTCTCAAGAGTACAGCTATTTAGATGGCCTCAAAAAAATATTGTCTTCAATTTTCACCCGAACAATTCATTGAGTGTGAAGGAGGGAAGATTGAATCACTCATGCAGATAGCAGCATATACTTACTCAAAGCAAAGAATCCATCCATCATTTCCCTGATCAATTTAATACATAAAATTTAAATGAAGACTAAATTTGTAATGTTATTTAAACATTAACGGTGAAGGGGGAAAAAACAGAAAAGAAATATATAGGTCAGTCAGTTTGATGAATCTCACATTTCTTATTGGCTTCTAATTAGTCAAAGGTAAAGCTTAAAGGGAAGATCGCCAACCCTTTCTTTCTTTGCCATTTTTCTGAAAATAAACTCATTTTCTGGATCTTTCTCCTTTCTCTCCTCAGCCCCTGCCTCCTTCCAGGTGTGTGGAAAGTTGCCATCTTGGATTCGTGAAGGTAGCTCGGGAAGGGGAGATCATCTGCTGTTATGATTGTCATCCCTGTGCAGAAGGAACCATCTCCACCATGGAAGGTAGGTGATACCAGAGAAAAGGGACAGATTTGGGGGGAAGTCATAGAATAATAGAGTTGGAAGGGACCTTAGAGATCTTCTAGTCCAACCCCTGCTCATGCAGGAAATCCTATACCATTTCAGACAAATGGTTCTCCAATTTCATCTTAAAAATCTCCACTGTTGGAGCACCCATGACTTCTGGAGGCAAGCTGTTCCACTTACTGATTGTTCTAACTGTCAGCAAATTTCTCCTTAGTACTAAGTTGTTTTCCTTCTTCATTAGTTTCCATCCATTGCTTTTTTACATGTTGAAACTTTTTTGTTATTTTTGACTTTTGTCGCAAGCCTTAGTTCATTTTAAGCCTTAGCTTTCCTCACTTAATCTTTGCAGGTTCAGGCTATTTGCTGATATTCTGCTTTAGTTATGTGCCCCTCTTTCTACTTTTTATACTTGTCCTTTTTGTCTTTTAGTTCATCAGAGAGTTCTTTGTGCAGCCATGCTGGCTTCTTTTGAAATCTATTATTTTTCTTCTTCATTGGAATTGTGTTTGGGGATTTTCATCCATGGAATCCTTCCCAATCTCTCTCTACATTTATTGAAATCAGCTCACTTAAAGCCCAAGATTCTCATTTGGCTTGTGCTTACATAATGTTGAATTCCAATATTTCATGGTCACTCCCTCTCCCCAAAGATTCCTGTAACTTCAATACCTTCTATCACGTCATTATCAATTCTCATGTTAGTGAGAATTAAGTTCAGTATTGCTTAAGGTCAGGAATCTATTTCATCTTCCACTAGGTGCAACATTTCTCTCCAAATTGATGTCAGGGTAATTAATGATGTCATTACTATTGTGTTCATTACATATCTTTGTTCACTATTTAATTACTAGTTAATAAGACACTGACATTTTTCAGGAAATGACATTTTGAGAAGCCTCTTAAAGACTGCCCTTCAATAAATCAATTTCTTTAATATTTAATACAGGATAGAAATATAATATTGGGCTTCAACTTGGAGCACATTAAAAGAGAGGATATTAATGGAGACTTGCCTTTAGAAGGGAGATGGCAACTCTGCTCTTCATTTTTACTGCTCAATATCTACCATTTTTTCTTGACATCTCTGGACAAATGGAAAACATCCCAGCTTCTCCTCTTCTCTCCTTCTTTCTTGCTCTCCTCCTCTCCTCTCCTTTCCCCTTTCTCCTTTCTTTGATTCACTAATGCCTGAGTAAAAACTTAATCCTGTTTGTTTAGCAGGTCTATCTACAGGTCCAATACTTGAACCTTCCTTTCTTCCTTCCTTCCTTCCTTCCTTCCTTCCTTCCTTCCTTCCTTCCTTCCTTCCCTCCTTCCTTCCTTCCTTCCTTCCTTCCTTCCTTCCTCCCTCCCTCCCTCTTTCCCTCCCTCCCTTTCTCCCTCCCTCCGTCCCTCTCACAAGTTCCCTGATGAAGAAAAGAGAAACTGTATGTTTTTAATTATTTGTTTATTTAGAAAGTTCATATAGCTGCTTACTCACTCACTCACAGCAACTCAAGACAGCTTCCAAATTATAAAAACACAGTATAGGGAAAAAACCCAATAACCCCACCCACCCACATCCTGGCAAAAACACACCATTGAATAAACCATTTGATGGGCTACATCGCATTCAGGATTCCCCAGGCCTACTGGCAAAAGCAAGTCTTCAAGGTGTTACGAAAGACTGTCAAAGTGTGAGCCAGTCTAATTTCTGCAGGGATGATGTTCCAAAGGGAGGGAGCCACCACAGAGAAGGCTTTTCTTCTTGGTTCTGCAAGATGTATCTCCTTAGAGGATGGGACCCACAACATTCCTTGCCTCCCCACTCTAGGGGGTTGGGTGGATTTGACTGGCAAGAGACAGTCCCTCAGATAACCTGGTCCCAACCCATGAATGGCTTCTAAGGTGACAATCACCACCTTGAATTGCAGCTGGAAGCAAATTGGCAACATTTGCAGCTCCCACAGGAGAGGTAACATATGTGTAAACCAAGGTCTGCACAAAACCATGCAGGCCTCTGCATTTGAACCAACTAGAGAGGCCAGATGCTTTTCAAGGGCAGCCCCATGTAGAGTGCATTGCAATAGTCAAGATGGGAGATGAGTAGGGAATGAGTGACCATAAGTAAGGATTGTTGGTCCAGCAAAGGGGGTAACTGGCACAAAACCCAAAGTTGTGCCCTCCTGGCCAGGACTGCTACCTGCTCCTGGCCAGGACTGCTACCTGCTCTTCAAGTAGGAATTCCAAGTCTAGGAGAACCCCCAGATTATACACTGGGGCTGTTTGGGGCAGTGGCACCCTATCCAAGGTGGCAATTCTCCATAGACCAAACAACCCCAAACCCACAGCCATTTGGTCTTGCCAGGGTTCAGTTTCAATTTGTTGCTCCTTATCCAGCTCCCAACAGCATCCAGGCACTGCAAGAGGGATGTCACAGTATTGCTTAACTCACCATGGGCTGAGACATATAGCTTTTGATGAGTGAAATTAAGTGTCCACAGCTAGCTGAAATCACGGGAAGAATAGTGAAAATGAGGCTATTTTTTTCATCTGTCCTCAAGAGATATGCCCAAAGAGATGGAAGCCATTGGTTCTTGCTTTCCTGGCATGGGTAGGATGAGAAAAAAATAGAGAACCTATCAGCTAGGGCCATGGTGGCACACAGAGCTGCCCCTGTGGGCATGTGCGCCATTGCCACAGACAGAGGGACACAGGGCCAGGCTCCTCCCCTCCCTCTCTCCATGCATGCAGACACTGGGAACAGCTGCAATGGCTGGGTGGGGAGAGGGAACCAATAAAAGGAGCAGTTTTGGTGGGAGAGTAAGTGAGTGGCCTTTGGAAGTGACCAGTGGTGGGTTAAAAATCATTTAACAACCGGTTCTCTGCCTCTCCTTCCCTCTGTCTTGGTTGGACAGGGCTGCTGGGGGGGTTGGCTGATGTGGGGGCAGGAGGGTAGGGGTCATCAGCTCCTGGCTGGTGGAAGGCATGGGGATCTGGCTAGGGGGGCAGGAGGCCGAGCCTGTCATCCACACTGCAGTCATGTAGAATTGCATAGAAGGGGCAATGGGCAGGGGAGAATCACAGCCACCATCTCCCTTCAGCAGTGCAGCCCCATTGGAATGGGTGGAGTTGGCCCCAGGATGGCCGGAAAGGAGCCTTCACCTGGTGCATGCCCTGTCTACAAGGTAGCTCTGATGGGGAAGGAGCTGCTGCTCATCCTGCTGCACCGAGTCCTTGACAAGCCAACCACACAAGGAAGCAGGAGGTGGCGGTGGCGATCCCTGCATCACCAAGCGCAGCCGGCAGCAGATCTGGAAGCAAAGCTGTGCCACCCATCCTCGCACTGGTGGAGGCAGAGGCAGGGGAAGGTGATGTCAAGTTTCCGACGTATGGGCTTTTCATACGTTTTTCATGCGTTCTTGTCAAGCAACAACATTCGGTGTTAGCAGCATTGACAGGTGACCTGTGGCACATGAAAACCCCTCCCTGTTGCCACACCACATCATCTCACACAAACAGCCTGGAGGCGCACACAGGACAATGTGGGGTAGAAGCGGCAAAGGGTGGTGCATGCCAGATCCTGCCTTCCCCTGCCACTGCCACCACCCCCACCAGCGCAAGGATGGTTGGCACAGCTTCACTTCCAGATCTGCTGCCTGACACCATCAGCCCCCACACACAGAGGTCAGTGAGTGTCTGTCAGCAGCCATATCCTGCTGGCTGTCCTGCATCATCACAGCCCCATCGGCGTGGGCAGAGTGCAGCCCCATCGGCCCTGGGAAAGCTGGAAGAAAGCCCTTCCCCAGCCTGGGCCCATCTACTTGATGGCTCTGATGGGGGTGGCTTCTGCTACTGCTCCTACTGGTCAACCATGCAGGGAAGCGGGAGGAGGTAGAGGGGCAGCCGGAGGTCTGGAGCCGCCTCTGCTGCTTGCTAGCACCCCAACAAGGCAGCGGATCTCACACACCAGCTGCTCCTCCTGCTTCCCTGCATGATTGACCAGTCAGAGCAGCAGCAGAAGCCGCCCCCGTCAGAGCCATCGAGTGGATGAGCCAGGCTCCCTTCCAGTCATACCAGGGCCATCTCCGTCTTCATGAATGGGGCTCCATGGTCAGTTCACCATTATGCAGGACAGCCAGCATGCTGTGACTGCTGACAGACACAGGTGGCCCCCATGTGCTCGCTGGCCTCTGTGTGCGGGGGCATACTATCTGGTATTTTGGCACCAAGAAATCCCACTAACCTGCCAGAAAGGAAAATTTGTATTATTATTGTTTTAGAAATAGAGCAGAATGGGAGAAAACAGAGAGGTTGCTGGACTGAAGAACAAGTTGGATTGAAAATCTTCACTTGGTCTCAGAATTAATTTATTGGAATTTCCAGAAGAAATACCTATAGCAGGAGCCCCACTGATGCAGGTGGAGATGGCCCCGGTACGGCCGGAAGGAAGTCCAGCCCATCCACACAACAGCTCTGACCAGGTTGGTTTCTGCTGCTGCTCCAACCAGTCAACCATGCAGGGAAGCAGGAGGGGCAGCTGGTGTGTGAGATCCGCTGCCTCATTGGGCTGCTAGCAAGCAGCCGAAGCACCTCCAGAACCCCAGCTGCCCCTCCACCTCCTCCTGCCAATGGGGCTGCACTCTGCCCATGCCAATGCGGCTGCCATGATGCAGGACAGGCAGCAGGCTATAGCTGCTGATGGACACTGTCGGCCCCCATGCTCTCACTGTCCTCTGTGAGAGGGCAAATGGTGTCAAGAAGCAGATCCAGAAGCTGTACCAACCATCCTTGTGCTGGTGGGGGTGGTGGCAGTGATGGGGGAAGGCAGGATCTGGTATGTGCCCACCCTTGCTGCTGCCACCCCACATCGTCCTGTGTGTGCTCCAGGCCATGCATGTGAGATGATGTGGTGTGGCAGCAGGTAGGGGTTTTCTTGCACCACAGCTCACCTTCCCCTGCCTCTGCCTCTGCCTCCACCAGTGTGAGGATGGGTGGCACAGTTTCACTTCCAGATCTGCTGCCGGTCGGACCTGGCAATGCAGGGATCACTGCTGCCGCCTCCTGCTTCCCTGTGTGGTTCGCTGGTCAAATGGCTCAGAGCAGCAGCTGCCACCCGCCCATCAAAGCCACCATGTAGAAAGGGCCCACACCAGGTGAGGGCTCTCTGGCAATCCCGGGGTCGTCTCTCCCCATGCCAATGGGGCTGCCATTGTTAATGATGTGCAGAGCTACTCTTGAGTAAGCAAGAGCTTGCACAGAAAAATGGAATTTTGAGAGTAGTGAATTGTGCACATTAACCATACAGATACACTGAAATATGTAATGCTTTTACTTGTAGAATAAAGCATGATGGTCATAGCAAACACTCTTTTCCAACAACCCAAGAGACGGCTCTACACATGGACATCACCAGACGGTCAACACAGAAATCAGATTGACTATATGCTCTGCAGCCAAAGATGGAGAAGCTCTATACAGTCAGTAAAAACAGGATCAGGAGCTGACTGTGGCTCAGACCATGAGCTTCTCGTTGCAAAGTTTAGGCTTAAACTGAAAAAGTAGGGAAAAGCACTAGGCCACTCAGGTATGAATTAAATCATATCCCTGTTGAATATACAGTATTGGTGACAAATAGATTTAAGGAATTAGATCTGATAGATAGAGTGCCTGAAGAACTATGGACAGAGGTTCACAACATTGTAGAACAGATAGCAACTAAAACCATCCCAAAGAAAAAGAAATGCAAGAAAACAAAATGGCTTTCTGAGGAAGCTTTGGAAATAACTGACGAAAGGAGGGAAGCGAAAGGCAAGGGAGAAAAAGAAAGATACGCCCAACTGAATGCAGAATTCCAGAGAATAGCTAGAAGAGATAAGAATGCCTTCTTAAATGAACAGTGCAAAGAAATAGAAGAAAACAATAGAATAGGGAGGAGCAGAGATCTCTTCAAGAAAATTGGAGAGATGAAGGGAACGTTTAATGCAAAAATGGGCATGATAAAGGACCAAAACGGCAGGGACCTAAGAGAGGCAGAAGAGATTAAGGTGGCAAAATTACACAGAACTACACAAGAATGAGCTTAATGTCCCTGATGACCACGATGAGGTGGTCACTGACCTCGAGCCAGACATCCTAGAATGTGAAGTGAAGTGGGCCTTAGAAAAGCTGAGCAACAACAAAGCTAGTGGAGGTGACAGTCTTCCAGCTGAGCTATTCAAAATCTTAAAAGACGATGCAGTAAAAGTGCTACACTCAATTTGCCAGCAAATTTGGAAAACTCAACAGTGGCCACAGGATTGGAAAAGATCAGTTTACATTCCAATTCCAAAGAATGGCAGTGCCAAAGAATGTTCAAACTATCGCACCATTGCACTCATTTCACATGCTAGTAAAGTTATCCTTAAAATCCTACAAGCTAAACTCCAGCAGTATGTGGATCGAGAACTACCAGAAGTAGAGGCAGGATTTCAAAGAGGCAGAGGAACTAGAGATCAAATTGCCAACACACACTGGATCATGGAGAAAGCTAGGGAGTTCCAGAAAAAGATCTACTTCTGCTTCATTGACTATGCTAAATCCTTTGATTGTGTGGATCACAACAAACTGTGGCAAGTTCTTAAAGAGATGGGAGTACCAGACCATCTTATTTGTCTCTTGAGAAACCTATATGCGTGTCAAGAAGCAACAGTGAGAACTGGACACGGAACCACTGATTGGTTCAAAATTGGGACAGGAATGTGGCATGTCTGTATACTGTCTCCCTGCCTATTTAACTTATATGCAGAGCACATCATGAGAAACACAGGGCTAGATGAATCAAAAGTTGGAATTAACATTGCTGGGAGAAATATTAACAACCTATGATATGAAGATGATACCACTCTAATGGGAGAAAGGGAAGAGGAACTAAAGAGCCTCTTGTTGGGGGTGAAGAAGGAGAGTGCAAAACTTGGGTTGAAACTAAACATTAAGAAAACCAAGATCATGGCATCCGGCCCTCTCAATTCCTGGCAAATAGATGGGGAAGAAATGGAGGTAGTGACAGATTTTATTTTCCTGGGCTCCAAGATCACCGCAGATGGGGACTGTAGCCAAGAAATTAAAAGACACTTGCTATTGGGGAGGAAAGCCATGGCAAATCTAGACAGCACACTAAAAAGCAGAGACATCACCCCATCAACAAAAGTGCGTATAATCAAGGCTATGGTCTTCCCAGTTGCAATGTATGGCATTGAAAGTTGGACCATAAGAAAGGCTGAGCGCCAAAGTATTAAAGCCATTGAACTATGGTGCTGGAGAAGACTAGTGCGAGTCCATTGGAGTGCAAGGCGATCAAACCAGTCAGTCCTAGAGGAGATCAACCCTGACTGCTCTTTAGAAGGCCAGATCCTGAAGTTGAAACTCAAATACTTTGGCCACCTAATGAGAAGGAAGGACTCACTGGAGAAGAGCCTCATGGTGGGAAAGGTTGAGGGCAAGAGAAGAAGGGGACGACAGAGAATGAGGTGGCTGGATGGAGTCACTGAAGCAGTAGGTGTGAGCCTAAATGGACTCCAGAAGATGGTAGAAGACAGGAAAGCCTGGAGGAACATTGTCCATGGGGTCGCAATGGGTCGGACATGACTTCGCAGCTAACAACAACAACAATCGGCATACAGTAAAATGAAATTTCATTGCATACAGCTCTCAAAAGGTCAACATCTCTGATACACACTACATAAATATGACAAAAATAAATAAATAAATATAAAACTGTGCATATACTCATATATATTATATGACAAAGAAAAACAACACAGTCTAGTTCGGTTTATGTATACATGTGAATGGCAAGAAAAACAAATCTTGGGAGTTTACCAGATGCATGGCCTAGGGAACAAAGCTATTACAGAATCAGGTAGTCCTGCTAGAATTACTTTGAAACTTCCACCCAGAGGGGAGCAACAGAAACAGACCATAAAATGGGTATGTGGGGGTCTCTAACAATGCTTTGAGCTCTAAGCACATGGCACTTATAAGCAGTGTCCTAGATACCAGAAAACGAGTTTCCGATGATCTTCTCGGCTGTCCTTACCACACTTTGCATGGACTTTCTATCTGAGGCACTGCTGCCATCAAACCAGACAGTGATACAGTTTGTAAAAATGCTTCAATTGTGCCTCTGTAAAAAGTGGCCAGGACTGAAGGAGAAAGATGTGCTATCCTCATCCAATGCAGGAAATGCAGAAGCTAGTTTGCACAATTCACTAAGGATGACACGTGGCCATCTTCCAAGATTAGGTGAAGGAAACCACTGATATTTACAAAAGAGAATTTTATAAAGGAGATTCCCAAAGAGTCGGTTTACACAGAAAGACCAGCAGCTGAGTTTATCAGGAAAATATCTTCCTTCTAAAAAGAGTAAGAGCTGGAAAGG
The DNA here is from genome assembly GCF_947247035.1 of Vipera ursinii. NCBI lineage: Eukaryota > Metazoa > Chordata > Lepidosauria > Squamata > Viperidae > Vipera > Vipera ursinii. Next base: position 4,354,816 of record NC_139513.1, read on the forward strand.
GCCACTGAGACCTTGACTTCAAGATTTTATCCTTCCTGTGCTTTTAACAGTCCATTACAGGAGACTCAAATGACCAGCCTTCCGTAGGTCTTTGGTGGGAAGGCTGCAGAGTGCTTTGGATTTCTTCTCTAAAACATGGTTTGTGGAAGCTCTTGTGCAAATGATGCAATCTCTAAAAGAAGAAACAGTTCTCCTAGAAATGTGTGGCAAAAATTCTCATTTGCCTTTGGAATTTGTCTTTGACTGTTATACTGCTTAAGATATCTAACCATGCTTTAAAGTAGATATTAATCTTTCTCTTTTCAGATGCTGAAAGATGCACCAAATGTCCAGCAGATCTGCATCCAAACATCAACAGAGATGACTGCATACCTAAGATTTATACTTTCTTATCCTATCAAGAACCTTTGGGAATCATTACAGCTTCCCTTGTCTTGTTTCTGTCTTTAATAACAGGCTTAGTCTTGGGAAGCTTCATTAAATTCCAAGAAACTCCCATAGTCAAAGCCAACAATCGGGATCTCTCCTACATCCTCCTCATCACCCTCCTGCTAGCCTTTTTGACTTCATTCCTATTCATTGGCAAGCCAAGGAGAGCTACTTGTCTTCTCCAACAAGTAGCATTCAGCACCATCTTCTCAGTTGCCATTTCTACAGTTTTGGCCAAAACAATCACTGTGGTATTAGCATTCCTGGCTACAAAACCAGGGAATAAAGCACAGAGATGGCTAGGGAAGAGCCTGGCCAATTATATCATCCTTTCTTGTTCTGGGGTCCAAGTTGTCCTCTGCAGCATCTGGTTGAGCACTTCTCCCCCATTCCCTGAGTCAGACATGTACTCACAATCAGCAACAATTATCCTGCAATGTAATCAAGGCTCTGTTTTTATGTTCTACCTTGCCCTTGGCTACATGGGTTTCCTGGCTCTCATCTGCTTCACGGTGGCTTTCCTTGCCAGGAATCTCCCTGGAGCCTTCAATGAAGCCAAGCTCATCACCTTCAGCATGCTGGTCTTCTGCAGTGTCTGGATATCCTTCGTTCCCACCTACTTGAGCTCCAAGGGGAAATACATGTTGGCCGTGCAGATCTTCTCCATCTTGGCTTCAAGCACTGGCCTGCTATGCTGCATCTTCATCCCCAAGTGCTACATTATTTTATTAAGACCAGACCTGAATACAAAAGAATGTTTGTTGTCAAAACAAAGTAGAAATTAACTTTGGTTATGAGTTTCCCCAAAATTAAATCTCCCAAAGCTAATCATTCAAAGATATTATCTGCTACTTTAATGTTTCTAAAATGCACACAAACACACATACACCTGTTTGTGTTTTGTTTTTTATCAGAATAGAAATAAAACACCACTTATTAATATATATAGTTCCCCTTTTTTCCTTGTGTTTCAGTATGTAGAAAACTGTGCTAAGAGTCTCTCTCCCTCTCCCTCTCCCCTCTCCAAAGGTGCACAGTTGAACATCTAGGCCTCTGCTTGTTTACCTGCAGTGAGTTGATTTTGGGGAGTTGGGCTGCGATGAGTTATCCTGGATCCATATACTCTCCCAGCTTGACCAGGTGGGATGTGTTGATGTAATTGCGATGAGAGTGTTCCTCAGGTATCTTTGTGCCATACCATGAAGGGCTTTAAAGCAATACCTTCAATTAGACCCAGAAGAAAAAACTGGCACCCAACACAGCTCTGTAGCAGAGAAATTACATGCATCACCCTAGGAGCACCCAGAACTGCATGTAGAGTTGCATTCTGCACCAGTTGTAGCTTCTGGGTATTCTTCAAGGGTAGTTCCATGTAACGCATATTACAATGGTACAACTGGGAAATGAGTGACTGAGGATAGCTAAGAAAGGGCATAACTGAAATTGAGCAAAGTGTCGCTTAGCTCTCCTACACTCTGTTTTACCAGGGTACAGCTAAACACTGTTGTCCCTCATCCATGCTTCATATCTGGGCCTGAAACCACACTGGAAGGGCCCCACATAATCCATCTCATCCGGGACCACCGTCTGCAACATATTCCTTTTTAAGAAAGGTGGGAGCCTGATGAAAATTGTCCAGAATGATGGGGTCCAGAGCCAGCCTCTTGAGAAGAGGGTGCACTGGTGTGTTTTTTAAAGTTGGCAAGTACAACCCCCTTTTTCACTGATGAATTAACCATCACTAGAACCCATCCACATGTCAGCTGCCTTCACTAAGCAGCACAATCATAGATCTAATTCACAGGTAGCTATGTTAATAGTCCTAAGTGCTCTGTACACTACTTCAGGACCAAAAGGATCAAAGTCTTCCCAGATAACTTGATAAGTCCATTCCCTGGACATCTTAAAAGGACCTGCTCCATGCTGGGTCTCCAGGACACAAGTGATTTTCTCTGTTAGGTGCATTGAAAAATCCACAGCATAGCCTTGAAGAGACATCTCAGTGTCTTCTTTTCCAAAAAGGGCTGCATGCTGACACTCTACGAAAGCAATAAAAGCAAGAAATATTGACATTCTGTTGTTCTTATCGCCATGACATAGGCCTTCATAGTGGCTCTGACTGGTGGCCATCTGTCCAATGATGCTCTAGACAATTCTTCATCCTTTTCAGCTCCCTGAACTACTTTGTGAACCAAAGGGAGTGACAGGAGTAACAGGACCAGGGTTGATCCTGTCCAAGGCTCACACTGCCACAGCAGGAGCATGCAGCAGTACCTGAGGAAAACTCCACATCTCCCTTTGGAACTCTGCTGGGTCCATCAGACACTGGGGCAGATCAATTTAATCATTCCTGCCTTGCTGCAAAAGAAGGACACATAGGAGAATTACACAAACTTATAGTCACCATGGTGTGATCAAATCATGACAATGGGGACAAAGAAAATTCCCTTTCAAATCACATTCCCACCGCCACCTTGCCTCTAAACAAGGATTAATTGTTGTTCTCTAAATGGGATCCACAGCTGCCTACAAGCCTATCAGCAAATTCCCTTAGAAAAAAAGCCTAACCAAATCCATATTAACATAGCATTCTTCATAGTCATGCAAAAAGGCCAAATCCTGCTTGATCCTTTGTTGATCCTGGATTCTCTAAAAGTGTTTTATTAGTTAGGATTAGGGTGCCAAATTCTTTATTTTCCATCTCTGGGCCCTCTTGAAACTTGGGACCACATCTCTGAGTTCTCCCTTTGGGCACCAGCCTATAGACATGTTGAAGGATTAGGTAGTTTTCTTCCAATTACAGTATCTAAATAATAGTTATTTATTTTTCGATTGTATTAGGTACCTAGAGAACCTTCTGTAACCTTTCACACATCTGTGAATTCTCCCTTTGGGCACCAGCCTGTGTACACGTTAAGGGACTCAGAGAGTTGATGGTTATCTTCTTTTCAATTATCCAAACCATACTGATTTATTTCCTGACTTTATATTGGTTTCCTAGCGAGCTTTCTGGAACCTTTCTGAAGATGTAATAGAAGCATGTCAGAAAATGCTTTGAAGTCAATATCAGACCTGAAAGCACAGTTGAGGGGAATCTCTATCAGAAACTCTAGGTGCATTGATGATTCTAGAGTCTCAAAGAGGATTTGGAGTTGGTTTCAGGATAAGGAGGGATTGTGTTTCTGTCCCTTGGCTGGCGTCTGTCCTTTGAAAAATTTGCTTCCTACCCATCTCTTCCTCTGATTCTTCATTAAAATGAAGGTGCCACGGAGAAGGTTCAATTAGCACACAAATCATGTTGCTGATGCTGCTACGTGTGCTGCTTGTGTGGCTGCCAGAAGCTTGTGGGATGTGCAAAGCAAAATGTCTTCTGACTGTGGAGCAGAGTGAAGTGGACCCAGAGCATCATTATAAGTCAGGAGATTATTTCATTAGTGAAATAGTCTCTGCAAGGTTTGGTTGGTTTCAATTATTAACCTTTGACAGAAGTCCTTCAGCAAAATTCTCCATGTACGTCAGTCCTCCAGCACTTTATTAGAGTCACTACATTTACAATGAATGTTTACTGTTTCAGAACTCTGAATGTATAATATGCTCTCCTCTTGATCTGCTCCTTTTGCCAATTTACTATCTGATTTGGATTTGCCATCTCTTGTATCCTGTAGGTAACAAAGATTATTTCAAGCTCTAGAGTATAAAAATCAAATCAAATATTTTCCCCAACCACTTTCCTTCCCATCCTATGAGCAGAGCTAGAGGTGAACAAAGAAGAACAAAATGACCTCTCCCTTCCATCTCATCCCTGAACTGAGCTGTTTGAAGACAAAAACAGAAAATTGAATTGGTATAAATGTAATCAACTGAGATATTTTCTTGGAAGCACATAATGTTTCAAAATTTTTTTATTGTTGTTATTGTTTTTCTAGGGTAGTACTTTGGAATGTTACAAAGTATTTGGAAGAATAGTTGTGACTAAAAGGATTAAAAATATTAATGTGAAAAAATAAACATAATTTTTATTGATATGTTCGTACCTACAGAAAATCATCCAAACTTTTTTGGAAATTTTTGCCTTTCCTTTTTGCTATCGAGAACATCAACCAGAAGGGCCACCTCTTACCCAACATCACCTTGGGTTATAATACCTATGAAAACTTTTTCAAGGTAGAAATGACTACAGATCCTTTGCTGGACCTGCTTTCAGATGGGGAGGCCAATGTGCCGAACTATAGATGTGGAAGGCAAAGAAACACAGTGGCTGTTCTGGAAGAGGCTGAAGCTGGCATCTCCACCCAGATTTCAACCATGTTGGGCACCTACAAAATCCCTCAGGTGTGTCTTTCTCGGGGAAACAGTTCTGAGTAATGCAAGGTTGAATCAGAGGTCCTCTGCTACAGATGAAATGCAGAGCTTTTTTGTGGAATTTTCTTATGGAAATGAAGCTTTTTTGGATGAGAGGATAGATGGGGAAATCTTCAAATTTGCAGGAAACAACAAACTGGCAGGAATAGCCAACACTCCAGAAGTTAGGTTTAAGATACAGAAGGATCTTGACAAACTTGAACATTGGGTGCTATGTAAAAAAATGAAATTCAATGATGAAAAAGTAAGATTCCATATTTAAGAAAAAAAAAAACAACCCAACTGCACAGGTACACTGTAGTTAGTACCTGGCTCAATAGTAGTAAATGTGAGAGGAATCTTGGTGTTCTAGTGGACAATTACTTAAATATGAGCCAGCAGTGTGCTGCACTTGCCAAAAAAGCCAACACAGTTCTAGGCTGCATTAAGAGAGACATAGAATCAACATCACATGAAGTGTTAATACCAATTTATAATGCCTTGGTAAGACCACACTTGGAATACTACATCCAGTTTAGGCCGCCATGATATAAAAAAGATGTAGAGAGTGCAGAGAAGAGCAACAAGGATGATCAGGGGGCTGGAAGTTAAAACCTATAAAGGATGATTGATGTTATTGGATATGTCTAGTTTAATGAAAAGAAGGTCTAAAGGTGACATGATAGCAGTGTTCCAATATCTCAGGGGTTGCCAGAAAGTCAAGCTATTCCATCACTGGGCAATCAATTTTCTCAAATGGTATAGGGTTTCCTGCCTGAGCAGGCGGTTGGACTAGAAGATCTCCAAGGTCCCTTCCAATTGTGTTATTGTATCCTGCTCTAAATTACAGGACTTGTATTTTGCTTATTACATTTAAAATACCATCTTCCATTTCTTTCAGATCAATTATGGTTTTGCTTCAAAGATTCTGAGGGACAAAACTCATTTTCCGTTCTTCTATGTGATGCTCCCTGCTGAAGGCATCCAATACCCAGGGATGGTCCAGCTTCTCCTCTATTTCAGGTGGACCTTGGTTGCTCTCGTTGCTCCAGAAACTGACCAGGGAGAGCTGTTCATGAGGACAATGTCTTCTTTGATGTTAAGAAATGGCATTTGTGCAATTACATATCAAAGCTTTGCAATAAATGTTGTTAAAGGGATTTTCAATGCAAAAAATGATTACAAATTGACAAAAGTCAATGTCTTTGTTTATGGTTCAGAGACTGCTTCATTCTCCTTAGGAATAAAAATAATACATGGGGAACTTAAAAGCCTTCATGACTTTACAGATAAAGTGTGGATCACCACAGCTCAATGGGATCTCAGTCTTGATTTCAAGTATATTACGAAGTATATGAAACACGTTAGTGGCATTTTTTCCTTTCTGATAAAGAAAAAGAAATGGGTAAACTATAATGCTTTAATTACCTTGACTGAAATCATGTTCAAGTTTTTAAATGAAAACTTTAGATGTTCATCCACTAAGGATGCCTTTTCCGTGAAAGTCTGGAGACGGTGCAGACAGACAGAAGAACTGGAGGGTCTGAGGAAAGAGCTGATCGATCAAATCCTTCCTCTGGACAGCTATTTTATTTATGACACCACCTTGGCTTTGGGAAGGGCCTTAAATACAGCTTATATCTCCACATCTAAGAGATCAGTGAGGAACAAGGGCATCAAGGAGGAATCTCCAAGGCTGAAGGCTTGGCAGGTATTTCTTTTACACAAGGCATCTTTCACTGAAATTAATTTTCTAAGTGGATTCCTTGGTTAGTTATTCTGAGAAAATCAATTACCGTGAAACTCTAATCCAACATAATTTCAATATTCCATTTCCTTCACTGTCATTTCTTCTGATCTTTTTATTTTTTTAGTTTTTGCAAATTTTTTTATTTTTTTAATATATTTTATTGCTTTTTAAAAATAATAATCTTTAGTGCTCTGTAAACTAAATTTTACGTACTTTTAAAGCGGATACATGGATATTTTGTTTGTTCAGCCATTCTTTTTTATTTTTTCTCGAAGTGATGAGGTTGTAGAAACAAGGAGCCAATTTGAGGTTACATGTTAAACTAATTGAGCCAATCAGATAAATCTTGCAAATCTCAGAAAGGAATGACTTGTAGCAAGAAGTTAAATGTTGTAAACCAATATGTTTGGAACATCAGTGATACTTCCCATGCTAAATCACTGGTCTTCACCACTGAAGATCCTCCAGAACAACACACGAAGATAGGAAATGAGAAGCTACCTACCTCAATAAGGCAACTAATGAAACAAGAAAGAGGAAAAAAGACAGAGTGATAAGCTAGCAGCAGTTATTATTCCTCTCTTATTCGTAAACTTCTAACCAAGTTGGAAACTCAAAATAGAATTGGATTTTTGAACAGAGAGAAACGTTTGTATCCTTCCTTGCATAGACCAAGGAGTTTTTTCAAAGGACTTTTCAATGTCTTTTCAAACCTCATCTCTTCCTGTCCTTTCCAGCTTCACCCCTTCCTTCAAAGCTCACAGTTTCACAATAATTCTATTGAAGGAATATATTTGGATCAGAAAGGAGATCTGACAATTGACCTGGACCTTGTGAACTGGATCATTTTCCCCAACCGATCTGTCAAGAGAGTGAAATCTGGGAGTTTAGAAAAAGAGGCATTCCAAGGTTTTAAATTTTCCATTGACCAGAAGAATATCGCACAGGTAGAAATGCTGCACAAGATGGTCTAATATTTACTTTATTCCACTGAGGGTGGCAAAAGCAGAATTCCACCTATGCAGGAGGGGGCAGGATTTGCATTTAATGCCTTTGAGTTTTCATATCAGTTGTTCAGGTTCTCAAAAGTGCAGATTACTTATCAGCTATTCAGGTGGCCTCAAAAAATATTCTCTCCAATTTTCACCCAAAGAATTTATGGAGTCTCTGGAAAAGGAGAAAGATTGAACCAATCATGCAGATAACAATGTATACATAGTCAAAGCAAAGAATCCATCCATCATTTTCCTGATCAATTTAAAGTATAAATTAAAATCTAAACTTGTACCATTTCTTTAACATTAATAGGGAAGAAAATCCTTCATGGATTACTGCCTTGTCGTGGCGAAGGGGCTTGCGTAATTCAATGAAGCTATGAGCTATGCCGTGCAGGGCCACCCAAGACGGACAGGTCATAGCAGAGAGTTCTGACAAAACGTGATCCACTGGAGAAGGAAATGGCAACCCACTCCAGTATCTTTGCCATGAAAACCCTATGGACAGTACCAAAAGGCAAAACGATATGACGCTGGAAGATGAGCCCCTCAGGTCGGAAGGCGTCCAATATGCTACTGGGGAAGAGCAGAGGGCTAGTACTAGTAGCGCCAGAAAGAATGAAGCGACTGGGCCAAAGCCGAAAGGACGCTCAGCTGTGGATGTGTCTGGTGGTGAAAGGAAAGTCCGATGCTGTAAAGATTTTTTCTCCATAGGAACCTGGAATGTAAGATCCATGAATCAAGGAAAACTGGACGTGGTCAAACAAGAGATGACAAGACTGAACATTGACATCTTAGGTATCAGCGAACTAAAATGGACAGGAATGGGTGAATTTAATTCAGATGACCATCAGGTGTACTACTGTGGGCAAGAATCCTTCAGAAGAAATGGAGTAGCCTTCATAGTCAATAAAAGAGTAGGAAAAGCAATACTGGGATACAATCCTCAAAATGACAGAATGATCTCAGTTCGAATCCAAGGCAAACCATTCAATATCACAGTAGTCCAAGTCTATGCCCCAACCACCAGTGCTGAAGAGGATGAAATTGACCAGTTCTATGAAGCACTACAGCACCTTATAGAACTAACACCAAAAAATGATGTTCTTATCATCATGGGGGATTGGAATGCTAAAGTAGGAAGCCAAAAGATAACTGGAATAACAGGCAAGTTTGGCCTTGGAGTGCAAAATGAAGCAGGGCACAGGCTGATAGAATTCTGTCAAGAGAATACGATGGTCATAGCAAACACTCTTTTCCAACAACCCAAGAGACGGCTCTACACATGGACATCACCAGATGGTCAACACAGAAATCAGATTGACTATATGCTCTGCAGCCAAAGATGGAGAAGCTCTATACAGTCAGTAAAAACAAGACCAGGAGCTGACTGTGGCTCAGACCATGAGCTTCTCCTTGCAAAGTTTAGGCTTAAACTGAAGAAAGTAGGGAAAAGCACTAGGCCAGTCAGGTATGAATTAAATCATATCCCTGTTGAATATACAGTAGAGGTGACAAATAGATTTAAGGAATTAGATCTGATAGACAGAGTGCCTGAAGAACTATGGACAGAGGTTCGTGACATTGTACAACAGGTAGCAACCAAAACCATCCCAAAGAAAAAGAAATGAAAGAAAGCAAAATGGCTGTCTGAGGAAGCTTTGCAAATAGCTGAGGAAAGGAGGGAAGCGAAAGGCAAGGGAGAAAAAGAAAGATACACCCAATTGAATGCAGAATTCCAGAGAATAGCTAGAAGAGATAAGAATGCCTTCTTAAATGAACAGTGCAAAGAAATAGAAGAAAACAATAGAATAGGGAGGACCAGAGATCTTTTCAAGAAAATTGGAGAAATGAAGGGAACGTTTAATGCAAAAATGGGCATGATAAAGGACCAAAATGGCAGGGACCTAACAGAGGCAGAAGAGATTAAGAAGAGGTGGCAAAATTACACAGAAGAACTATACAAGAATGAGCTTAACGTCCCTGATAATCACAATGAGGTGGTCACTGACCTCGAGCCAGACATCCTAGAATGTGAAGTGAAGTGGGCCTTAGAAAAGCTGAGCAACAACAAAGCTAGTGGAGGTGACAGTATTCCAGCTGAGCTATTCAAAATCTTAAAAGACAATGCAGTAAAAGTGCTACACTCAATTTGCCAGCAAATTTGGAAAACTCAACAGTGGCCACAGGATTGGAAAAGATCAGTTTACATTCCAATTCCTAAGAAAGGCAGTGCCAAAGAATGTTCAAACTATCGCACCATTGCACTCATTTCTCATGCTAGTAAAGTCATGCTTAAAATCCTACAAGCTAGACTTCAGCAGTATGTGGATCGAGAACTACCAGAAGTGCAGGCAGGATTTCGAAGAGGCAGAGGAACTAGAGATCAAATTGCCAACATACGCTGGATCATGGAGAAAGCTAGGGAGTTCCAGAAAAACATCTACTTCTGCTTCATTGACTATGCTAAAGCCTTTGATTGTGTGGATCATAACAAACTGTGGCAAGTTCTTAAAGAGATGGGAGTACCAGACCATCTTATTGGTCTCTTGAGAAACCTATATGCGGGTCAAGAAGCAACAGTGAGAACTGGACACGGAACCACTGATTGGTTCAAAATTGGGAAAGGAGTCCGGCAAGGCTGTATACTGTCGCCCTGCCTATTTAACTTATTTGCAGAGCACATCATGAGAAAGGCAGGGCTAGATGAATCAAAAGTTGGAATTAAGATTGCCGGAAGAAATATCAACAACCTAAGATACGCAGATGATACCACTCTAATGGCAGAAAGTGAAGAAGAACTAAAGAGCCTCTTGTTGCAGGTGAAGAAGGAGAGTGCAAAACTTGGGTTGAAACTTAACATTAAGAAAACCAAGATCATGGCATCTGGCCCTCTCAATTCCTGGCAAATAGATGGGGAAGAAATGGAGGTAGTGACAGATTTTATTTTCCTGGGCTCCAAGATCACTGCAGATGGGGACTGTAGCCAAGAAATTAAAAGACGCTTGCTCCTGGGGAGGAAAGCCATGGCAAATCTAGACAGCACACTAAAAAGCAGAGACATCACCCTGTCAACAAAAGTGCGTATAGTCAAGGCTATGGTCTTTCCAGTTGCAATGTATGGTAGTGAAAGTTGGACCATAAGAAAGGCTGAGCGCCAAAGAATTGAGGCCTTTGAACTGTGGTGCTGGAGAAGACTCCTGCGAGTCCATTGGACTGCAAGGCGATCAAACCGGTCAGTCCTAGAGGAGATCAATCCTGACTGCTCTTTAGAAGGCCAGATCCTGAAGCTAAAACTCAAGTACTTTGGCCACCTAATGAGAAGGAAGGACTCCCTGGAGAAGAGCCTAATGCTGGGGAAGATCGAGGGCAATAGAAGAAGGGGACGACAGAGAATGAGGTGGCTGGATGGAGTCACTGAAGCAGTAGGCGTGAGCTTAAATGGACTCCAGAAGATGGTAGAGGACAGGAAGGCCTGGAGGAATGTTGTCCATAGGGTCGCGATGGGTCGGACACGACTTCGCAGCTAACAACAACAACAACAACAAGGGAAGAAAAAAACAGAAAATAAATATACAGTTCAGTCTGGAGATCACCAACCCTTTCTTCCTTTGCCATTTTTCTGAAAATAAGCTCATTTTCTGGGTCTTTCTCCTTTTTCTCCTCAGTCCCTGCCTTCTTCCAGGTGTGTGGAAAGTTGCCGTCCTGGATTCATGAAGGTGGCTAGGGAAGGGGACTTCATCTGCTGCTACGATTGTCATCCCTGTGCAGAAGGAACCATCTCCACCATGGACGGTAGGTGACACCAGAGAAAAAGGACAATTTTTAGGGAAGTCATAGAAAAACAGAATAACAGAGTTGGAAGGGACTTTACTCTAGTCCAATCCCCTGCTCAAGCAGGAAATTCTATACCATTTCAAACAAATGGTTGTCTAATCACATCATAAAAACCTCCATTGTTGGGGCACCCATGACTTCTGGAGGTAAATGGTTCCACTTATTAATTGTTCTAACTGACAGGAAAGTTCTCATTAGTTTTAGGTTGCTTCTTTTCTTCATTAGTTTCAATCCATTTCTTCTTGCACAGATTTCAGATGCTTTAGATAATAGGTTGTTCTTTGTGGCAGCCCCTCAGATATTGGAATGCAACTGTCACTCCTTTTTTCATTAATTTAGACATATCCAATTCCTGCAACTGTTCTTTATATAGGGCTGTGTTGCCTTTTTGGTAGCTTCAGCACACTGCTGGCTCATATATAAGTGATTGTCCTTCAGAATTCCAAGATCCCTCTCACAGTTACTGCTATTGAGCCAGGTACCATCTGCTATACCTGTGCATTTCATTTTTCTTGCCTAAATATAGAACCTTGCTTTTTCACCATTTAATTTCACTTTGTTAGATTGGCCCAGTGTTCAAGTCTGTTAAGATCTTTCTATAATTTGAGGCTATCTTCTGGAGTATTGGCTACTCCTGACAGCTTGGTGTCATCTGCAAATTTAATGAGTTTCCCTTCTATCCCCTCATTGAAATCATTGTTAAAGACATTGAACAGTACTGGGCCTAAGACAGAGCCTTAGGGAACCCAACTAAATACTTTCCTCCATGTAGATGCAGTTCCCTTGAGGAGTACATGGTGAGTGGGGTCGGTCACCCAATTATGAATCCATCTGAAGATACTGCCAAACCCAAATTATCAAGTAGTAGGTTGTGGTCTACTTTCCATATGCCTTACTGAACTCCAAGCAAATTATATCAACAGCACTCTGTTGGTCTGATAATGTTGTCAAATAATGCAATAAAATTTGTCTGGTATATGATAGTTTTGACAAAGCCATATTGGCTTCTGATTATGACTTTGTTTGCCTCTTAGTGTTCACAGATTCATTGTTGATCTTTTCCAGAATTTTCCCAGGTGTTGATAACAGGCTGATAGGTCTATTATTCTGTTATTTTTCTATCTGTAGTTTCCTGGATCCATTTTTTCCCCTTTTTTGAAGATAGGAACTACATCAGCACTTTTCCAGTCATCCAGTGCTGTGGGATCTTTGAAAGATATGGTTCAGTAATTTTGAGATCATGTCTGCCAATTTCTTCTGAACCTTGGGGTCTAATTCCTCTGATCCTGATTACTTGAATTCAACTACAGTGAAAAGGGAGGGACGCGGTGGCTCAGTGGGTTAGGACACTGAGTTTGTCGATCAGAAGGTCAGCAGTTTGGCGGGTCGAATCCTGAGTGCCGCATAACAGAGTGAGCGCCTGTTACTCGTCCCAGCTTCTACCAACCTAGCAGTTCAAAAGCATGTAAAAATGCAAGTAGAAAAATAGGAACCACTACGGTGGGAAGGTAACAGCGTTCCGTGCGCCTTTGGCATCTAGTCATGCTGGCCACATGACCACGGAGACATCCTCGGACAAGCGCTGGCTCTTCGGCTTTGAAACAGAGATGAGCACCGGCCCCTAGAGTTGGAAATGACTAGCACGCATGTGTGGGGGAACCTTTACCTTACAGTGAAAAGGTGTTCTTTTCTTCCTTATTTTGACTTGCATTCCTAATCCAAATTTTATAGTACTTTTTAATAGGTTGGACTATTTTTTCCTGTTGTGCAAAGACAAATGCCAAAAATGAGTTAAGGTGTTCTCCTTTCTCCTTGCTGCTTTGTCACCTTCTTGCCATTTTCTCCCATTAATGGACCAATTGTTTCCTTGACTTTTTCTTATGTGTTACATGTTGAAAGTAACTTTTTTTTCTTTTGTCACATGCCTTTGTATATTTTGAGCTTTAGCTTTCCTTACTTTATCTTTGCAGGTTCAGGCTATTTGCTGATATTCTGCTTTAGTTATGTGCCCCTTTTTCTATTTTTTATAGTTGTCCTTTTTGGTTTTCAGTTTATCAGAGAGTTCTTTGTGCAGTTATTTTTCTTCTTCACCGGAATTGTGTTAGACTGGGGTTTTGTAATCTCACTTGTCAAAATTTCCCAAACTTCTTGGGTTGTTTCCCCTTTGGGGATTTTCATCCATGGAATCCTTCCTAATCTCTCTTTATGCTTATTGAATCAGTTCACTTAAAGTCCAAGACTCTAGACTTTGTTCTATTGCTTGTGCTTGCATAATGTTGAATTCCAATATTTCATGGTCACTTCGCCCCTAAGATTCTGGTAATTTCAAAACCTTCTATCATATCTTTATCAAATCTCATATTAGTGAAAATTAAGTTCAATATTGCTTAAAGTCAGGAATCTATTTGATCTTCCCACTAGGTGCAATGTTTCTCTCCAAATTGATGTCAGGGTAATTAATGATGTCATTGCTATTGTGGTGTGTTTCTTACATACCTTCATTCACTATTTAATTACTAGTTAATTAGACACTGACATTTTACAGGAAAGGATGAGTGGGAGGGGAAAGAATCAGGGAACCTACCAAGTAGGCTAACTACTGTCCAGACATAGGACCTGGCCATCTTGTAGGTCCAAGTGAAGGAAGGTATTGATATTTGAAAAAGAGGACTTAATAAAGGAGATTCTCAAACAGTCAGTTTACACAGAAAGACCAGCAGCTGAGTTTATCACACAAATATCTTCCTTCTTTTTTTTTAATTAAATTTATTATTTAAAAACATTGGACACAGTACCAGCGGGCTGACAAACCTTTTTGTCTACAATGTTCAAATATATATATACATGTATATATGTACATCAAAGAAACGCTTAAATACACTTAAGTTACAAATCAGTGAAATAACAGAATATTTAAGACAATGAGCTAGTCTGAAAAACCTATTAAAGACCTTTCTTTTTATCCCTCCAAAGATACAATTTGTTCCAAATTCTATAATAGTCTGATTGATCTTTATTCTTTAGTTCCAAAGTTAGTTTGTCCATTTCTGCGCAATCCCAAATTTTCCTAATAACCTCTTTTTCTCCTGGGATCTCATTCTTTTTCCATTTTTGCGCAAATGACATTCTAGCTGCTGTGATAATATGGATCATCAAATATAGCACATCTTTAGGATATTTCTCTTTCGTAATTCCCAACAAGAAAAGTTCTGGACTAAACTCAATATCTTGTTTCAATATTTCTTTCAGCCAAATCCAAATCATTCTCCAAAATTTTTGTGTTTTACTGCAAGACCACCACGTATGGAAGTATGTGCCTATCTCTTCAGAGCACTTCCAACATTTGGGAGATGCTGTTGTATACATTTTTGCTAGATGGGCTGGGGGAAGATGCCATCGGTAAAACATTTTAAATAAATTTTCTTTATACGATGAGGCCAGTGTTATCCTTTTATTTCTGTCCCAAATTGTTTGCCAAGTACCTAAGTCAATATTATGTCCTAAATTGTTAGCCCAGATCAACATAGGATCTTTCACTTGCTCTTCAAACAGCTTATATCCCAAAAGCAATTTATATAAATTCCTTATTTGTTTAGAGTCTGGTCCCAATAATATTTTGTCCAAAGCTGTTTCAGAGGTATATATCCCCCATTCATTTTTATCCTTCCTAAATCTTGATTGGATTTGTAAGTAGGCCCACCAATCGAGTTTTATACCTTGTAATTCTAGTTCATTCCTAAGTTTCAATTCCCCCTCCTCATTCAGAATATCCTTGTATGAAATTATGTTACCCAAATGAAATAGATTTGGGTAAACAATCGCTTCAAGGGTGATAGCCAGACCGGTACTTTAGTGTAATTGTGAGATCTAATTTTTTTCCAAGTATTAAGTAACGCTTGCCTGATCCGATGTTTTTGAAAATGTGAGAAAAGACCTGGTTTCTCCGTCCATAGGAAAGCATGCCAGCCATATTGCAAATCGTGACCCTCTAAAGTTAATAGTCTTCTATTTCTCAAGATTACCCATTCTCTAATCCAACTCAGAGCCGCGGCATGGTAATATAATTCCCAGTCTGGCAATCCAAAACCCCCATTTTCCTTCGTGTCCTGTAAATATTTCAATTTAATTCTTGGTTTTTTCCCCTGCCAAACAAAATTTAATGATAATTTATTCAAATTTCGAAAAAATTTAGAATCGAGTTGTATTGGGATATTCTGAAACAGAAACAGGATTTTAGGCAGAATATTCATCTTAATGACAGCGATTCTTCCCAATAATGAGAGTTTTAGCTTTCCCCATCTTTCCAGATCACCTTTTATTTGATTCACTACATTATCATAATTATCTTTTTTGAGTGAGGTGCATCTAGCCGTAATGTTAATCCCTAGATATTTTATTTTCTTGACTATTTCTATATCCATGATTCCAGCCAGATTTTCTTTTTGTTTATTGGTCATATTTTTAACAATCATCTTGGTCTTATTTCTATTTATTCGCAGTCCGGCAACCTCACCATATTTAGATAGTTCTTCCAATAGATTTGGTCCCGTCTGACATGGATCCTCCATAATAAAAACCAGATCGTCCGCGAAAGCTTGAAGTTTAAAGGTTTCCTTTTTAATGGTTAATCCTTTTATCTTTGGGTCATTTCTTATAATTCTCGTTAATACTTCAAGAGTCAATATAAACAGCAATGGTGATAAGGGGCAGCCTTGCCGTGTTCCCTTTTGAATTTGAAACTTCCTAGATGCTTCCCCATTAATAATTATTTTTGCTTCCTGGTTGTCATAAATTGCCCTAATTATATTTATAAATTTTTCACCCATATTCATAAAGCTAAGCTGTTGGTGTAAAAAAGACCATTTAACATTATCAAATGCCTTTTGGGCGTCTAAAACAAGTAATGCCATCTGTTGTCCACTATGTAATTCATAGTACTCCAACGTATCTAATATTCTTCTAATGTTGTGCTTAGTGTGTCTCTTGGCGAGAAAACCATTCTGGTCTGCGTGTATGAAATCATTCAGAAATCGTTTCAATCGTTCCGCTATAATTGATGTAAATATCTTATAGTCCGAATTAAGAAGTGATATGGGTCTATAATTTTGGATTAATGTATGGTCCGTATTATCTTTCGGGATAAGGGTTATGTTTGCCTCCGACCAAGATTTAGGCGTTCTTGCGCCTTCTAATACTGCGTTGAATACCTCCACTAGGGGTTGTGCTAAGATGTTTTGTAATTCTTTATAGATTTCTGATGGAAGACCGTCAGGGCCCGATGCTTTATTGTTCTTTTGTGCATTAATAGCTTTTATCACCTCAGATAGCCGAATTTCCTCGTTTAGCATATTTCTGGTATCTTCTGTGACCTTGGGTAGTTTGGCTTTTTGAAAATATTCCTCCATTTTCTCCACACTTGCCTGGCTCTCTTCTTTGTATAAACGCTCATAAAATTCCTGGGCTATGATTCTTTTTTTTTCCTCCTGGTGGAATATTCTCACTTCCTCATCTCGTAGTTCGCGAATCCAGTTTTTCCCCTTTTGTTTTCCAAATTTATATGCGAGCCAACGGCCCGGTTTATTTGAATTTTCAAAAAAAATTTATTTCGTGTTTCTCAGTTGTTGTGCTAATTTCTCTTTGTCTAAAATATTAAGCTTGTGTTTAATCAAATACATAGATTGCTTGATATTCTCTTTTTGTGGATCTTGTTGGAGTATAACTTCTAAACTCTTATATTCCCCTTCTAATCTTTCCCGTTGTTGTCTTTTCCCCTTGTTTTTGTATACCATGTATGCCCTCGCTACCCCTCTCATCATTGCCTTGGCTGTATCCCAATTGTTTTGTACTGAGGTGTCTATAGCTTTGTTTTCCTTAAAGAAAAAACTTAGTTCTCTCTCCATCTTAGATTTGAATTCGTCTTCTTTTAAAATTGCTCTTTGTAGCGTCCATCTGGGTATTTTTTTGGAACCTTTCCAGTTAAGTTTAATAGGATTGTGATCTGCCCAAGTACCTGTCGCTATATGCACCTCGTCTATTTCAGAACTAATTTCTTTCGTCATCCATACCATGTCTATTCTAGACCATGAGTTATGTCGATTGGAGTAATATGTATATTGTCTAGCCTTATGATTTCTTTCCCTCCAGACATCTTGGATATTTAGGTCATTAGCCAAGTTGAGAAAAGATCTCGGTAGAGTTCTTCTCTTCTTTTTCCTAAGCGTCTTACCCATATAATCCAAATTTATATCTAGGATAGCATTAAAGTCTCCTATTAAACAGATCTCCTCATAATCAATGCTACATATCTTATTGTGAAGTGTTTTAAAAAATTGTTCTTGGTTATGATTTGGGGCATATATCTCTACCATCGTGACCTTCCTGTGATTTATTACAACCTCGACTATCAGTATTCTACCCTCTTTATCGTTATAGATTTGTTTTGCTATCAATTTTGGGTTTACATATAATGCCACTCCTCTCTTTTTCTTGTGTCGGTCTAAGGAAACGAATAGGTTCCCTATTTTTGGTTGTACTAACAAATATTTTTGTTGTTCCTTTATATGGACTTCTTGTATTGCCACGATATACAATTGATGGTGAATAAGCCTATTAAAAAATTTCCGCCTTTTCACTGGCGAATTCAGTCCATTAATATTCACAGACATAATACTACACTCACCTCCCATCTTAAAAGAGTAAGAGCTGGAAAGGGTCACTGAGGCCTTAACTCCAAGATTCTACCCTTCCTGTGCTTTTAACAGTCCATTACAAGATATTCAAATGACCATTCTTCAATAGGTTTTTGGTGGAAAGGCTGTAGAATACTTTGGATTTCTCCTCTAAAAGGTGGTTCATGGAAGCTCTGGTGCAAATGATGCAATCTCTAAAAGGAGAAATAGTTCTCCTGGAAATGTGTGGCAAAAATTCTCATTTGCCTTTGGAATTTGCCTTTGACTGTTATACTGCTTAAGATATCTAACCATGCTTTAAAGTAGATATTAATCTTTCTCTTTTCAGATGCTGAAAGATGCACCAAATGTCCAGCAGATCAGCATCCAAACATCAACGGAGATGACTGCATACCTAAGATTTATACTTTCTTATCCTATCAAGAAACTTTGGGGATCATTCTAGCTTTCCTTGCCTTGTTTCTGTCTTTAATAACAGGCTTAGTCTTGGGAAGCTTCATTAAATTCCAAGAAACTCCCATAGTCAAAGCCAACAATCGGGATCTCTCCTACATCCTCCTCATCACACTCCTGCTAGCCTTTTTGACTTCATTCCTATTCATTGGCAAGCCAAGGAGAGCTACTTGTCTTCTCCAACAAGTAGCATTCAGCACCATCTTCTCAGTTGCCATTTCTACAGTTTTGGCCAAAACAATCACTGTGGTATTAGCATTCCTGGCCACAAAACCAGGGAATAAAGCACAGAGATGGCTAGGGAAGAGCCTGGCCAATTCTATCATCCTTTCTTGTTCTGGGGTCCAAGTTGTCCTCTGCAGCATCTGGTTGAGCACTTCTCCCCCATTCCCTGAGTCAGACATGTACTCACAATCAGCAACAATTATCCTGCAATGTAATCAAGGCTCTGTTTTTATGTTCTACCTTGCCCTTGGCTACATGGGTTTCCTGGCTCTCATCTGCTTCACGGTGGCTTTCCTTGCCAGGAATCTCCCTGGAGCCTTCAATGAAGCCAAGCTCATCACCTTCAGCATGCTGGTCTTCTGCAGCGTCTGGATATCCTTCGTTCCCACCTACCTGAGCACCAAGGGGAAATACATGTTGGCCGTGCAGATCTTCTCCATCTTGTCTTCAAGCACTGGCCTGCTATGCTGCATCTTCATCCCCAAGTGCTACATTATTTTATTAAGACCAGACCTGAATACAAAAGAATGTTTGTTGTCAAAACAAAGTAGAAATTAACTTTGGTTATGAGTTTCCCCAAAATTAATTCTCCCAAAGCTAATCATTGTTACTTTAAGTCAACCTACTCAATCAGTAGGTGCGGGGAACCTTTACCTTTACTTTAATGTTCATACAAAGGCCATGCGCACACATGTACCCATATACTACACTGTTTGTGTTTTACACCACAATATACAAACAAACCACTAATAAATATATATTTACTTTTGTATGTGTGGTGTTTAAGTATGTAGAAAACTGTGCTAGGAATCCCTCTCCCTCTCCATCCAAAATGTTGGTTGTCCCTTTCGTCTATCAGTAAAAACCAGGGAAATCCATCAATCTATTTTTGAAAAGTTCTTGTGCTGTTCATCCCATATTACATTGATTTAGGAGCAAACATAACTGTCCATACCACTGCATTTTGCCGCCACTGAACTCTTTGCTGAAATCTAATTTCAGATGAATGGGACTGTTTAACAAGCTAACTGAGACATAACCTCAGAGGCCCGGTAGCAAGTTTTATCAGAACCTGAGCTGTGGAGGCACAGTGGTTAGAATGCAGAACTGCAGCTACTTCTGTTGACTGTCGGCTGCCTGCAGTTCGGCAGTTCATTTCTCACTGGCTCAAGGTTTTGTTTTGTTTTTTGTAGCTGACCATAATCTTGGGCAGTTCCTCAAGCATATATTGGATCTGTAAATATTTACTGCTCTTGTCCCTATATAGGCTAAGTCTTGATGCAAACTATCAGTTCTATTACTTGTGCTGAAATGTGAGAGGATGTTTATGTTCTCCTTGTGCTCATACACTCTCTCTCTCACACACACACATACACACATGATGAAACTAGATGTTAAAAATGAAACTTTGGCATCTACTTGCCTCTTTGTTTCAACTTGCTATTAGAGTAAGGGAGGGAGTTGTTGCTTTACAATGGGATAGATGGCGAAATGAAACCTCTATGATTCTGCTGAAGACTGAGAGCCTGAAACCTTTCCAAGGACACTGCAGCAAGTGTGAAGAGGAAGCAGATGGTTCCCATAACAATGTGAAATTGTTTACATGGACTTCCTTTGTTTTGATTCACTCTGTAGCCTTCCTCATTCTATGTGCATACATGTAGAGAAGGGGACTTGGATTGGACACCATCTTGTCCATTTTGACTCTCCCCTGTGGATTTTCAATCAACCAGGTTATGGTTGCCTGAAGAAGCTTCTTCAATGAGAAGCAAAATGTTTTCAAATGGGAAAAACCCAAGAAAGTCCAGTTGCCTTTTGGGGGGGAAAAGTCACCTTTGGGAACTCATTTGGATTCTTGCATTAAGCACCAGGCTGACCTCCACAGCCAAATGATTGTTCCACTCAAGGCTTCTATGAATCTTCCTTTACCTGCAAGTAATCACCATACAAACATGTACCACCAGCTCTTTATCCTCATGACTCTACTGTCATCCAGTCGATATCAGACAGATTTAACTCATTAACCTATAACACTACACTTTACAAGTGGGATTTTTCCTTAATGCAATACAATTTTTTAGGTGGATGCCATGATGGATATTATGAAACCATGTGAAGTTGCCATAACTCAAGATGATATCAGCATGAAATAGAGAAGACAAAAAGGCCAGAATTTTGTCTGAAAGATTCCTTTGGGGAGAGAGATAAGAAGGAAAGAAATAGCTAAGGGGAAAATATTACCTAGACCAGACAAAGAAAACTGGGCCTGGCCACATAGGGATGACGTGATAGAAGTATTCCAATATCTAAGGGCCTGACATAAAAAAGAGGGAGTCAAGCTATTCTCCAAAGCACCTGAAGGCAGAACAAGAAGCAATGGATGGAAACTTACCAAGGAGAGAACCAACCTAAAAATGAGAGAGTTCCTGACAGTTAGAACAATTAATCAGTGAATGACTTGCCTCCAAAAGTTGTGGGTGATCCAACACTGGAGGTTTTTAACAAGAAATTGCACAACAATTTATCTCAAATGTTTTCTGCTTGAGCAGAGGTTGGACTAGAAGACCTTTCCAACCCTGTTATTCTAAGTACTCCAATCCCAGCTAATCTATAAATCGGGACATTTAGAGATAAAGAGGAATCCTGAAACTTGTTCACTCTTTGAATTGTCTTTAGATCCAGACTTAGTGGTTTTAAACCTCTTGCTAGTGCCTGGCAGCCTAGCTGAGCAGGATGTGGGAGCCCCCAGAGTTGGTTGGAAGATATATTATTATTATTATTATTATTATTATTATTATTATTATTATTATTATTATTATTATTATTATTATTATTATTTATTATTTTATCAAATTTGTATATCGCCCTTCTCCCGAAGGACTCAGGGCGGTGAACAGGGCATATATAAATAGAAAATACAAAAATTTAAAGAGAATTAAATAATTGCCCAGATAAAACAGTAACAATATAAAAACCCATTAAAAAAACCTAACCCCCCATCAGGCCAGGCCATCTTGTTCAAATAAATGGGTCTTCAGACCGCGCCGGAAGGAGCGAAGGTCCGGTGCCGTCCGGAGCTCAACCGGCAGTTGGTTCCATAAAGCCGGAGCTATATAGCTATATAAACATTTTAAATAAATAAAATATAAGACTGTGCTTCCCCAAAATAAGACCCGGTCTTATTATTATTTTTGCCTCCAAAAGAGGCACCAGATCTTATTTTTGGGGGGGTGTCTTGCTCACCTCCAGCACTGACAGCTCTGCCCAGCTGGTCCACTTCTTTTGCAGCCGAAGGAGAAGCTTCATTCTGCAGCTGAGAATGGAGTTCTGGCCTGTATTTCTCACTCACAGGCCCTCCTGGAAGGCCTATACAGCCAAGAACCGAGCTATGGATTGAATCCATAGCTCAATTCTTGGCTGCATAGGCCTCCCGGAAAGGCCTCTGATTGTGAAATGCAAATCCGAGCTCCATTCCTGGCTGCAGAAAAAGTCGACTGGCAAGGCAAGTGTTGATCTGTAGGAAGACAGCCCCCCTCCCCAGAGAAAGAAATATTTGGGGGGATATTTAAATATATATATATATATTTCCCCAAAGGAATAATAAAAAAATAGGCAGAAACCACCACTACCACCCCAAGTCTCTCTGCCCCAAGTAGAAACCAGCTGTGTAGAAATACAGATTTGATAATCCTTTCAGAAAGACTGAAACCAGGAAGCTTGGAGCTGATGGGATTAGAAAGACAAAGATCCCTAGAACCAACAACCTCTCACCCAAAAATCCAACACAGGACATAGTGACCAGCCACAGCCCCAGGGAACCAGGACTTGCCCTTTAGGACATAATAGGATTAACCCACCACCATTAGAATACTAGAAGGGCACACTGAACCTCAGGTCAAAGTTCATGCCATAGGAACAACTCCAAACACAAAAGCCCAAGAAGGTATAAAAACCCACCACTCCCAGCTCCATGTGGTCAGCCACCCCAGAAACATGCTGCTATCACTGAAGTTTCTGGCAACTCAAAAAACTTCTTTCCTAAAGCAGTCTCCATTTTGTTTATTCCCGGCTTGGACTGGACCTTGATGAAGATTTTTCTTTCAGCAAATCCATGGGAGGCCTGACAGCAATGATAAGCTCTAACCCCACCACCCAGCTTGATTTTTAGGCATGCGCCTCACTCCAAAACTAGGGGTTATTTTGGGGGGTAGGGCTCATATTAGGCCCACCCCAAAAAAATCAAGCTAAGGCTTATTTTGGGGGTAGGTCTTACTTTCAGGGAAACATGGTAAATGTAAGATGGGGATGAGTATATGTCCATGAAAAGGAGCAAATTTACCAGTAAAGTTTTGCTCCTACTTTACCAGGTAAGGGGTACTCCAAAGAACCTGATGCTCCTCAGTGTTTAGTTGACTTGTGCATGTCCCTAATAATTTTCCAGCTGTTGAGCAGGACTGTGTATCTCATCTTCTCTAGCTACACCTACCTTGAAAACCCAGGTAGAAAGCAAAGAGGAGC
Organism: Vipera ursinii; assembly: GCF_947247035.1. Taxonomy (NCBI): domain Eukaryota; kingdom Metazoa; phylum Chordata; class Lepidosauria; order Squamata; family Viperidae; genus Vipera; species Vipera ursinii. The sequence goes on from NC_139513.1 coordinate 4,378,053, forward strand.
ATACAAAATCCTTCTGCCTCAACAGGCTGTGAATGTATACAGGTGAAACTCGGAAAATTAGAATATCGTGCAAAAGTTCATTTATTTCAGTAATGCAACTTAAAAGGGGAAACTAATATATGAGATAGACTCATTACATGCAAAGCAAGATAGTTCAAGCAATGATTTGTCATAATTGTGATGATTATGGCATACAGCTTATGAAAACCACAAATCCACAATCTCAGAAAATTAGAATATTACATGCAATCAATAAAACAAGGAGTGTACATAGAACAATATCGGACCTCTGAAACGTATAAGCATGCATATGTACTCAGTACTTGGTTTGGGCCCCTTTTGCAGAATTTACTGCCTCAATGCAGTGTGGCATGGAAGCTATCAGCCTGTGGCACTGCTGAGCTGTTATGGAAGACCAGGATGCTTCAATAGCGGCCTTCAGCAATTCTGCATTGTTCGGTCTCATGTCTCTCATCTTTCTCTTGGCAATGCCCCATAGATTCTCTATGGGGTTCAGGTCAGGCGAGTTTGCTGGCCAATCAAGCACAGTAATCTCACCAGGTTTTGGTGCTTTTGGCAGCATGGGCAGGTGCCAAGTCCTGCTGGAAAATGAAGTCAGCATCCCCATAAAGCTCGTCTGCGGAAGGAAGCATGAAGTGCTCCAAAATCTCCTTGTAGATGGCTGCATTGACCCTGGACTTAATGAAGCACAGTGGACCAATACCAGCAGATGACATGGCTCCCCAAATCAACACAGACTGTGGAAACTTCACACTGGACTTCAAGCATCTTGCAGTGTGTGCCTCTCCATTCTTCCTCCAGACTCTGGGCCCTTGGTTTCCAAATGAGATGCAAAAGTTGCTTTCATCAGAAAAGAGGACTTTGGACCACCGAGCAACAGACCAGGTCTGTAAGCCCAAGTAAGTTGCTTCTGACATTGTTTGTTGTTCAGGAGCGGCTTGACAAGAGGAATATGACATTTGAAGCCCATGTCCAGGATCTGTCTGTGTGCTCTTGAAGCACTGACTCCAGCCTCAGTCCACTCCTTGTGAAAGTCCCCAACACTTTTGAATGGCCTTTTCCTGACAATCGTCTCCAGGCTGCGGTCATCCCTGCTGCTTGTGCACCTTTTTCTTCCACACTTTTCCCTTCCACAAAACTTTCCATTAATGTGCTTTGATACAGCACTTTAGGAACATCCAACTTCTTTTGCAATTACCTTTTGAGGCTTTCCCTCCTTATGGAGGGTGTCAATGATGGTTTTCTGCACAACTGGCAGGTCAGCAGTCTTCCCCATGATTGTGATTCCTACTGAACCAGACTGAGAGACCATTTAAAGGCTCAGGAACTGTTTGCAGGTGTTATGGCTTAATTAGCTGATTAGAGTGGGACACTTTGAGCCTAGAATATTGCACCTTTTCACAATATTCTAATTTTCTGAGATTGTGGATTTGAGGTTTTCATGATCTGTACACCATAATCATCACAATTATGACAAATCACGGCTTGAACTATCTTGCTTTGCATGTAATGAGTCTATCTCATATATTAGTTTCCCCTTTTAAGTTGTATTACTGAAATAAATGAACTTTTGCACAATATTCTAATTTTTTGAGTTTCACCTGTAAATGAACATAAGTTGAACCTGGGAGCTCCTATAACTATACCATAAACCCTTCAGTTGCTGATGTGGTCAGATAATTTGTGGGGAATAGCTCAATTCCTATTGGCCACTCTAGACAGATTTGGGCATATCTTCTCCCTCTAGTCCTTGGACAGTTCTTCTTTCTCTAAATCCAATAAGTCTCCAAGCACATCTTAATTCAGAGATGTGGATCAGCCTGAACAGCGAAATGTGAGAAAGAAAGCCAGCTCTTACTTCTTCTCCACTTACAACTTTCCATCATCACTGGCTACTTTTGAGCATACATTTAGCTTTGAACTTGTATTCAAAGGTGTTCCACTATCAGCTGATATAAATCAATAGTTGGCCTCTTTAAGCAAGCTTCTGGGATAATGCTAGACCCATGTTCAGCTCTGTTTAAACAAGGTGTCAAGCTTCAAAGAAACTTTATTCTGCTTCAGCCATTGCTGTTTCTTAGCTTGCCTATAGACCGGAGAGAAGGGGGAAATGAACAGAATGTTTCATCGCAGGTGTGAGAGGTCCAGCATGGGAACCAAGGTCATTGGAGAACCATTGGCTGGGAACCAAAGATTTTTCTCATAACAATTATCTGATGCTTAATTGGGAAATGTGACCTGCACTGTCATGGAGAAGGGAGGTTCTATACTTTTAACTTACTGAACTGGCACCAATTTTGCAGAGCTGGTTTTCTATTCATCAGAGCTGTTATGGTGTGCTCAATAAAGTTTTGCATTAAAGACCTGGAAGTCTCAGCTGGGTTTACTTTGTTGGTATCATCAGTTAGAACTTGACACAAGGCTTTGGTGCCCGTTGAATACATCTGTGCAAAACCAGAGGAAATTTTGAGAGCTGACTAGCTCACAGGTCTATCTCTCAAAACTAGCCCAAAGCAGATCGTCTTAATCAAAGTAGTAATGGAGTATTTCTCCCAGCTGATAAGTCCCGTTGAGAGGAGGAGGAGGAGTAAAAGCCAGGGAAATCCACCAGTTTTTGAAAAGCTATTGTGCTGTTCATCCCATTGTTACATTTGACTACTAGGAGACACTATATGAACTGTTTCATCCTATGTGGCACTAACAAAGGTAACCAAGTGATCTTCTGTAGGCTCAAACTCTCTACCAGGAATTGATCTCACAAATACGTACACCAGAGATAATTGCATACAGGACTTTAGCCCTAGGAACTATCCAGTTTGGTACACTCAATGGTATCACGGAAGCAGTATACAGATCATCCTCTCCTTTTGACCATAAATGAGCACAGAATAAGAGTCATATACATGCAGGTAATGAAGCATGTCACTATGTCCCCATGCTTGATTTTTAGGACATTTGTTTTGTGGCAGACATTAAGTGAACATGGCATTGTAAAGCAAGCATGGCAATTATAAAGCAAAGGCCACTATCGTTAACCAAATCCATTGCTCTGTTTTTTTGCCAGAACCAAGAATCAGTTTCCAACAATAACAACAACAATAACAACAACAACAACAACAACAAAACCATCATGAATTTTGATCTCATAATTATGGGATGTTGCAAATGGTTGTGGATGCAGGCCAGTTGCTGAATGTCCAAAATACCAACACAGGGATGGCCAGGCCATGGGAACTTTGAATCCTATATACTGCAACATCTCTCTCTCTCTCTCTCTCTCTCTCTCTCTCTCTCTCTCTCTCTCTCTCTCTCTCTCCTCTGAGACCTTTAAGGAAAGTGGGCTGTAGATACCATTTTGACATCAACCCTCCTGACTGCCAGAACCTTGGATAACTCCTAAAACCAATGCTTTGGATTACTGCAATATTATTCAGATAATAGGCTGTATGACAAAAGTGTCACAGTTCATAGTTTAATTCTCTGTAGAAAGTTTGAGCTCCATAGAACATCTGGCCACATGCTTCAGCTTTAGTGAAAAGAATGAAACTGGTCATATACTGCCTTCTGGTGGTCAGTGTAACTCAGGACATACACTATCTCCCCACACAGAAGAAGGAAGGGTGAAGGTCTTGTGCATAGGGATATCATGTACTGTGACATCCATCTCTTTCTGCTCTTAAGAGCTTAAGAGAGGATGGACTTGCTAGAAATTCTGTTTTATTCTATAGAAAATTATAGCAGAGGATTATTAAATAGCCATACAGAATGGTAACAAAGGATGGTTACATAGCCATAGAGCTCAAATAAATGTACTGTACAGTGCACAATCACCATGTGCCTTGCTGCTTTATGGTTTTTCAACTGTCTCAACTCTCCTCGGAACATAAAGAAATCATAGATTATAACCATAGATGCACACTAAACACTGCCATCTTCTGGCTGAATAATTCTGTAGTTGTTGTAATACAAAATACATTCTAACTTGCATTCCAACAGGATTACATAAACCAAGTAGAACTTGACTGTGTGACCACTAACTGTGTAACCATAAAGAGGGCTGTACAGGGTTGGTTTTTAAGGTCAGCCAAAGTTGGACAGGGCCTATCAGTGCCACAACTTCCCAAAAATATGACTCTGGGAATGAGTAACATAAGTCAGCTTTAGCCTCCACTTTGTTTCACATGAAGTTCACTTTTGGTTTCAGATGCAAAGCTAAAGTTTGAGAAGTTAGCAGAGTTTCATTCTCAGCTCAGCTCCCCAGCTGCTCTAAATCCCAGCTCTGGGCCTCAGCTGGCCCAGAAGACACTTTGATAATAACTTTGCACCAACTTCTTCAAGCTTCTTTCAAAATATTTTTCAGTGGCTGTTGCTTTCTAATGTTTATGGGCCTCAGTTACAATCCTCCTGAGTCAGAAGTGAAAACCAGCTTGACCTTTGGAAACAAGCAAAGCAAATGGCTGTAATTGGATAATTATAAGGAAAAGAGGCGAAGTGCCTCTATGTAATTCACTGAATTCAGTCTAGCTGCAGGAGCAGGTGCAGAGCTAAAGAAAAACATGTTTATGCCAATTCCCTAAAGGGGTTTAATATGCTAGCAACAGGTCAGCAAAGAGACAGTTGAGTTGGGTCTGTCTGTTTTGCAAGAAGTAAGAGTTACAAGACTAAAAAGTTTTGCAGCATTGTAAAAAGTGATCGAATGATTATTTTAATGTCTCAGATTTCCCACTGGTAGTGTTGCCATGGAGCAACTTAGAAAGTTAGCTTCCAAATACATTGCTTCTTTTATGCTTTCTTGGAAGCTTGTCAGATTCAAGAGTTTTGTAGGACTTTTAATGCTGCCATTCTCTGTATTCTTAATAAAAATATTCCCTGAAAATATTGAGACACTGTTTTGGTACTGTGTTTCTTGAATGACCACCAGAAGCATAGCACTTTAGGGTTCAACTATGGGTACTTTTATGGGTTCCCATAATCCAACCAACAATGAGCCAACCAGAATTTTAGCCACTCTGTTTTTTGTCAGAGGTGTCCACAGGAAGGTCAAGTTGGCAGAGAGAGTGATATGATAATAGCCCCATCCCCTTTCAAAGTGTATGTTGGTGCACTTTTAAAGGGCATGCAGGTTGCATCATATCACTGTTTGCCATCATGTACATTCCCCACACCAATATGGGTGTCACTGTTCTGTGATCCCATCCACAGCTAAGCATACCCCTAACTCAAGGCACATCCCTAACCCATGGTCCCTTCTAACTGTGATTAAATGAGCCACAATTGGCTGAGTTCACTCAGCAGATTATGCTCTTAAGTTTTGGTTTACAATGCTCCATAAATGATTCACAAAACATGCAGTAGAAAGCACTACAATATTGCATTCTATATGAGGCTGCTTTGGAAGACTACCCAGAAGCTGTAATTGGTCCAAATTCATAGTTATAAGTTGGTGGGGACCTCAAAGACTAATGTCCAAACTCTAGCTTGGTGTAGGATCTAAGAAAGCTTTTAGAAGACAATTATCCATGTCTAATAAATTGGAATATACCAGTAATAAATAAATACGTCAATGTATCAGGAATCTACTAGAAACTCTGAATTACATGAACAACAGGATATATGCTATTTAATCAAATAGGCTCAAAGCACTTTAGAGCAGAAAAACAAACAAACATTGAAATAAGAACTAACCAAAACCAAACAATAGACCACCCATGTCAAAATCTTAAGATTCTTAACAGGATTCCCCTCACTACCCATTTAAAACAAAACTCTCAAGAAGAACCAGGTTTTATTATTGTCTCCAAAAAAAACAGTATAGCTGCAACCAAGCTAAAATAAACATAGTAACTGTAATAATATCAACATTTATTCTGATGTATAAAAGGTTTATCATAGTTACAGACCAGCATCATAACATGGATAGACATGCATTCAGCATATACATGCAGGAAATATAAATATACAGATAAATATCTCCACAGGTAAGACTAAATCGCTTGAGTTCTTGTAAGCCATTGGAAAAAGGCCCGTGGACTGGGAGAGCTGAACAACTCGAAGTCTTAATCTCTGGACAGGGACTCCAACAGCACAAACATGCCCACTTTTTTAGAAATGTCATTGCATGTTTGGCCTTCAAAACAAATGGTGCTTTCTCCTTATCTCACATTCCAGAGCAATTTATTTATGCTTGGCTCATTCTGGAGTTATCAGAGTTATCATCACATATGTCCAGGTTGCCCTCCACTTACAATAGTTCATTTAGTGACTGTTTAAAGTTACAACAGCACTGAAAAAGGTGACTAATAACCATTTTTCACACTTATGATCATTATTATTATTATTATTATTATTATTATTATTATTATTATTATTATTAATTATTATTATATTTGTATACCGCCCTTCTCCTGAAGGACTCAGGGCGGTGAACAGGGCACATATAAAAATACAGAATACAAAAATTAAAAGACAATTAAATAGGAGCCCGAGCTAAAACAATAAATAGTAATATAAAAATCCGCAATAAAAACCCCAACACATCCCCCATCAGGCCAGGCCAGCTTGTTCAAATAGATAGGTCTTCAGACCGCGTCAGAAGGAGCGAAGGTCAGGTGCCATCCGGAGCTCAACCGGCAGCTGATTCCATAGCATCCCCATGATCAAAATTCAGACACTTGGCAACTGATTCATATTCATCACAGTTACAGTGTCCTGGGGTCATGTGACCACCCTTTTGCACCCTTATAATAAGCAAAGCCAATGGGGAAACCAGGTTCACTTAACAACTGTGTTACTAACTTAACAATTTAACAACTGCAGTGATTCACTTAACAAATGTGGCATGAAAGGTCATAAAATGGGGCAAAAGTCATTTAACAACTGTGGAAAGAAAAATCTTCATCGGGGTCTAGTCCAAACTGGGAATAAATAAAATGGAGACTGCTTTAGAAAGAAGGTTGTTGTTTGTTGAAGAGCAGAACCAGACAGAAAGGTGACTCTGGGAAAGCTGACCACATGTGGCTAGGAGTGGTGGGTTTTTATACCTTCTTGGACTTTTGTGTTTGGAGTTGTTCCTGTGGCATGAACTTTGATCTGAGGTTTAGTGTGCCTTTCTGGTATTCTAATGGTGGTGGGATGGCTTACTTCCTGTGTTGGATGGGTAACGGGTTGCTGGTTCTAATCCTATCACTCTGCTATTGCTAGCTATCCGTTTTTCTGCAAGGGATTTCAAAACATCCTGTCTTGAATGGGCTTCTGCCTGCTAGTATTTGCTCATGAATGGGGCCTGATTCTTTCTGAATGGGATTATCAAATCTGCATTTCTACAGACCTGATCTCTGCCTAGTTTCTGCTTGGGACTATTAAGAAAAACTGGGCCTGCTTTTCTGCCTTTTAAGATCCTTTTGGGAAAATATTCTTTCCTTTTTAATATCCCTTCAAGATATTTTCTTCTCTAGGAGAGTGGGTGGGTGCTGACTTCCAACATTGTGATGAAAGTGAAATAGAGAGAAAAAATGGTTACAATTAAAGGGGAAAAAATACAACCCAGAAAAAGGATTCAGTGAAATACATAATGGATGAAAAGGTTACTCCAAAATTGTGCCCCTTTTCTCTCTGTGTGCTAACCCAGTTCCAAATGGGGCAGCTGGATCTCTTAGGTCTGAAGGTATTTTCTTTCATAAGACCTAAACTCCATAAAGAAGTTGCAGATAAGTTTTATCAGTTTTCTGTTTGTTATTTTTATATTAGTTATTTGAACCTCTCAGTTTACCCCAGATTGCTCCCAATAGTCTTGGGTCAAAAGGAGCCCCACTACCACCACTTCTCCCATAAAAAGTGTTGAGTTTGTCCACTTCCTTATGCACAGTATGACCACTCCTGATCCAAACCACAACACTCACTATATTGGGTGGCCTAATTTCATCTTGGGCCACAACAAAAAAAATATGAATTTTTTTAATACTAGTTTCTGTGGAATCCAAATTCAGGATCCAAAGCAAATAATGAAGGTTCATTGCAATGTTTATTAGGCAGTATGTACTATGGATGAGGGACGTGGTGGCTCAGTGGGTTAGGACGCTGAGCTTGTCGATCAGAAGGTCGGCAGTTTGGCGGGTCGAATCCCGAGTGCCGCGTAACAGAGTGAGCGCCTGTTACTCGTCCCAGCTTCTGCCAACCTAGCAGTTCGAAAGCACATAACAATGCAAGTAGAAAAATAGGGACCACTACGGTGGGAAGGTAACAGCATTCCGTGTGCCTTTGGCATCCAGTCATGCCGGCCACATGACCACGGAGATGTCCTCGGACAAGCGCTGGCTCTTTGGCTTTGAAACAGAGATGAGCACCGGCCCCTAGAGTTGGAAACGACTAGCACGCATGTGCGGGGGAACCTTTACCTTACCTATGTACTATGGAAGGCTGAAGTAAGATCAAAAGCACAGTCATGGTTTCACTTCACTTAATAACCAAGTTGCTGGTGTCAGTTGGTTGCTAAACAAGAACTACTCGTAACTTCCCTTAACTTTTGACCTTATTATTAGCACTCTTTCTCATACAATTAATACATATTAAAAAATTAAAATGTTAATATTCATTTTTTTAAAAATCCTCCATTCTCCATAGAGAATTCTTTCTAACTTAAGCCTAGGTGTATAAGGTGTTTCATTTCCCTTTTATGGGAAAATACCTATACATACTTCCACCTGGTCACTATGACCAGTTTAGCCAGAATTTTGCTGATAAAGTCACTTGGGATCACTGTAGGCTTGACTCCTCCCTAGATAGATATGTTAGGGGTGACTAGAGCATTGTCTTGCTTTATTATGTGGCACTCCTTTGATTTTTGGCCTCTGAAGATAGCATGCTGTCTCGATTGTCTTTGCTAGTTGTTCACTGTCCCTCTCAATTGTATAGGCAACAGGAATAGCAATGACCATCTGTCTGCAAAATTGTCAGTGCTTGTTCTAGAACAGGAAACTGCTGACAGAATGAAAAAGGCTGTGTACAATCTCTTCCTGAAGACGTTATCACTGGACTCAGTGATGGTAGACAACTACTGACAGATTTCCAACCTGTCTTTTTCAAAAAAAAAGGTTGTTGATAATGTGGTGGTGGACCAACTTCACATCAATGTAGATAAAACAAATTTTCAGTCACAGTTCAAGCCTGGAATTGAAGTCTGCACATGTTCAAGTGGCCAAGGTTGAGAAACATTGCCTTAAAGCAGGGGTGTCAAACTCAATTTCATTGAGGGCCGCACCAGCATTGCGGTTGCCCTCAGGGGGCCGGGTGGGTGTGGCCAGGGTGGGCGTGGCCTACCGGGTTGGCGTGGCTAGAGTGCATATGGCCTACTGGGTGGGCATGGCCAGCTCACATGAAACCACTTCGGGGGCCGGATCCAATAATAAAGTGCAAATCCAATAACTTCTGAGAGGTTTCTTTTCTGTTGCAGCACCTCTATTTTTAGACAGCCTTCCTGTGGAGATCAAACTGACTCCTTCTTGCTGGTCCCTTCATTTGACCTGAGGTTATTTGAGTTGATTTGATATGGCTTTTATCCTCTTTGCATTGTTAATCTTGTATTATGTTTTTTTTATTTTGTAAGGGATACATTTTATATTGTGACAGAGAAACATAAAATAAAAATTTCAAAAAGGAATGGGAAAATCTTGTAAAATAGTGCAATTTAAAAAATGAAACAAATTCTGGAATAAACCAGTGGAAATTTTTCCTCAGAATTGTAGTGTTTTTAGGAGCTACCCACAATGGAATTGTCAGAATAGCTGACAAAATTGAAATTATTCAATCATATAACATTTAGTTTACAAAAACAACTTAGCTTGGAATCACATATTATATTACAATGGATATAAAGTTTGATTTCACTCTGCATTTCTAGCATTTGGTGAATAAGCTTCAGAAGAGACAATAGTAATGATAATATGACAATAGCCATAAAAAAATAAAGCCACTATCCTAAACAGATAGAAAATACTTCTCACTAAAGTGGAGATTGTGCCTAGAATATTAAAAGATTTGTCTAGAACAGCATTTGCCAGTCTTGGTAGATGTATAGACTTCAATTCCGAGAATTCCCTTTTGGCATCATCATTACAATCTGTAGAAATTAAAGTCCACACAAGCTAAAGTCTGATGCAAATGTTATTAGTGATAGGAGAGCATGTATGTGAATTTATGATCTGGAGAGGGAAAATGCAGGAAAAGACCTATTTATGTTTTCACTATTAGCTGCTCCTTTATATTCAGATCTGGTCTTATTAAAATAATGTAGCACTTGGGTATGAAGATGCACCCCAGCAAGCCAGCACTAGAAGCCAAGATCGAGAAGACCTGCACAGCCACCATGTATTTCCCTTTGGTGCTCAGGTAGGTGGGTACAAAAGACACCCAGACACTACAGAAGACCAGCATACTGAATGTAATCAGTTTGGCTTCATTAAAGGCCCCAGGGAGGTTCCTGGCCAGGAAAGCCACTATAAAGCAGATGCTGGCCAGGAGGCCCATGTAACCAAGAGCAACATAAAACATAGTAAGAGACCCTTCATTGCACTGAAGCACAATTTCTCCTGATTGGGAGTGCATATCATAATCAGGAAATGGAGGAGAGACCACCAGCCAGATGCTGCAGATGACCACCTGAATACTGGAAAAACAAAGGATGATGGAATTAGTCAATCTCTTTCCCAGCCATTTTCTCACTCTGTTTCCTGGCTTTGTGGCCAGAAAAGCCAGTACTACCATGATTGTTTTAGCCAAGACAGAAGAGACAGCAACTGAGAATATGATGCTAAAGACTGTTTGTCGGAAAAGGCAATTGACTCTCCTTGGATATCCAATGAAAAGGAAGGTTGTTAAGAAAGAAAGCAGGAGTGAGATGAGAAGGATGAGGGAGAGGTTCCGATTATTGGCTTTGATGATGGGAGTATCTGTGTATTTAGTGAAGATTGCTAACACTGAGGCAGTAATTAAGGACAAAAAGACTGCAAGTGAAGCCACAGTGATTCCCAAATATTCTTGATAGGAGAGGAAGGTTATTTCCTTAGGGAGACATTGATCTTGCTCCTTACTTGGATGCTGATCTTCTGGACATTTGGTGCAATAATCTGCATCTGAAGAGAAGCACATATTTAATATTTTCTGTTTTATTTTTTTTTCCATACCAGTAACAAGAAAACCTTATTGGGTAAAAGTAGAAGAAAGAGAATAATAAAGGTTAGGTATGAACTGAGGCTAATGAGGGATTATCCTTTTCCCAGTTCCTTATCATTGGTTTCATGAACAGAACAAGCAAGGTACACCCTAGAGGCAAAACATTTACCCTTTTTATTAAGTTATTTATTTATTTATTTATTTATTTATTTATTTATTATCATATTTCTTTAGTGCCCGTCTCCCTCAGAACGAGGCTTTTTGCTAAACACTTCACTTTCTTAGGGTCTTGAGGAAGAACAGGGTAGAACAACGGCTAATGACCCTCTTTTACCGGTCTACTATAGAGAGTGTCCTCTCGTATGGTATTGTGGTTTGGTATGCTGGTCTGACAGCCGCGGACAGGAAAGTATTACAGAGGGTAGTGAGCACAGCAGAAGACATTGTGGGCTGCCCCTGACACCACTGGATGACCTCGCCAGGGCTCGTTGCCTTGGAAGAGAGAGGAAGATTCTCAGGGATGACTCACACCCTGGACGGTATCTCTTTACTCTCCTACCATCTGGTAGGAGATATAGGAGTATAGCCAGCCGTACCAACAGGCTGAAAAATAGCTTTTATCCATGGGCTGTTAGGCTTTTAAATGGGATATAATCTCTGTGAACTTATGCAGAATTGACTTGGGAGGCCGGTGTGTGGTGTAGTTGGTTAACATAGTGTGGTGGGATGGAGGGTTTGTTGTCACTGTGTTGGGGGAAGAGAGCATGGGGGGAGGCTCAGCTAATCTCAATGTACACATGTTGTACTTTGACAATAAAGGTTTATTATTATTATTATTATTATTATTATTATTATTATTATTATTATTATTATTATTATTATTATTATTATTATTTATCAAAGAGCTTCTGATTTTTTTCACCCACCTTTCTGACCGGAGAAGGTGCCTTCTGCACAGGAAACACAGTCATAACAGCAAATGGGCTTCCCTTCATGACCCACCTTGAAAAATCCAGACTGACAACTTTCCACACACCTGGAAGGAGGTAGACTCTAAATAGAAAAAAAAATGGGGAATATAAAAGAATACAATTTAAGGATGACTTGTTGAATAAAGAAATAGTAAGGCAAGAGTTAGCAAGGCCCTAATTGGAATTTCAGATCCAGACCAAATTTAACTTTAAAACAGCAACATTGGGACTATTTTTATGACTAACCCTTATCAGATAACTGTACAATGCTTTATTCAGTTTATTAAACTGAGAAGTGAATCGTGGTAATTTAAAATACCCAAGAAAAACAATTATTCCATCAAACTCTGGCTTAGTTTCCTGTCTTTTCTATTATTTGTTATAGGTTTTATTCAGTAGGAATCTTAAGACTTCTAGCTCCCCTATCTAATGTGTAAAACAGGCAATTTGGAGTTATAAAAATAAAAAAATAGAAATGAATGAAGGTTTTTCCTACCTTGTTAAACCACTGGAGCCTTAAAATGGTATCTTGGTCAATAACAAATCTGGGTTCCTGAGATTTCTGTCTTGCAAAACTTCCAAATTTAACTCTAAGTAGAGATTTATTTGGAAATTTCACATAGTTCACAATATCAAAGTCAGCAGCCAGCTTGCCATTCTTGTCCAAATACACCCCATCCATGGAACTGTTGTGAAAGTGGGTGTTTTGCAGGAAATGATGAAGCTGGCATGGTGAGGACAACATCATCAATAAGAAAAACCTGCAGCCTTTTATAGAAGAATCACATGATCTCAATTACACCCTTTTCAAGCTAGGGTTTTTCTGATTCATTAGATAAATAAAGACCCTCAAGGCATTTTTTTTTATCTTTTGTTGAAGCAACCTTCAATTTCTGGTCATTTTATGGACATATCAATGGAATTTTCTTGTCAAAAACAACAAAATCATTTGCTATTGTTTTGATCAGATACGCTTTGCATCTCCCCAGTCCAGTCTGCAACCCTGGGATTTTCTGTGAATCTCTCACCCAAATACCAGGCCCAATTCTACATAGTTTTCAAGCGCAGACAAGTTCTACCAAATAAAGTCACCTGCTCAGTCCTGATTCATTGCTGATTGCTGATCCGGAGACAGCGACACCCCGTTCTCCCACCGCGCGGTCGGACCCAAGTCTGGCCTGAGCCATGGTTGATTGGCCACCCCCCAAAGCCAGACAACCCTTATCACCCACCCCTCTCCCTAACCCTATAAAAAATTTAGATAAAAAAATGATCAGAGGCCTTCTATTAACTTTATATTGACGGCCCCTGCCCCTGCCCAGCCATCTCTCAGGGTCCCAAAACTCGGGCCCGTCATCGAGGTTGAAAGTGTTTAAGGAGGTGGGTCGCACCCAGGAGAGGGGGGCTCCCCTGAGGGCATACAAGTCCGTGCTAGTATATTTTCGCATAAGTCTAGCAAGTCCAGGAAAGGCGTCCCATTAGTTGTATCCATGGGAGGATCGAAGCATAAAGACAGATATCTAGGTCCCCACCCAACTTCACTGCCACTCAGTTGGGTGCCCCCAGAGACAGGCCACCCCCCGCCCTCTCACGACGGGTTGCAACTCTGTTCCTGGAGGTGGACCAGATATCCTCTGGGTAGGCAACCCCATAGAGCTCCCACCTCCATGGGGCCGCAGATGGAAAAAGTCAAGCCACTCTCCCACCGTGGCCGATACCCAGGTGTGTCCAAAATCCAAGGGGAGAGGGGGGAGGGTAGGCAGAAAGATGATAAATATGTATGTCCATATGTCCGAGGCAAAAAGGATAGGCAGGCCAGGATAGTGAAGATGGTCCAAAATCACCAACATCGCTCCAAAAGCGGTGCGGGAACCACGTCATCTTTGCACCATTATGATGATCCGCGGTCATCTTCTCCGCCACTAAATGGACTGAAGACGCCGTCGCCGCCAAGATGACTAACAATCGCCCTTTCCACCGTCGAAACGGCCCGAGGGCGACATTGCCGCTAAAAAGCAGCCCAAGGCGAGCTAGGGCAACGTGGGGACCCCACCGCCGGCGAGAGGGCCAAAAGCCGAAAAAGCACAAAGCCAGCCACCGGCAAACGGGCACACAGTCCCAGAAACGCCGGTGCCGCCGTAAGCAGTCCAAAAGCTGGCCCCCGAAACGTCTCATCAGCTGTTGGGCCGCCAAAGACGGCCAGAACACACCATCTTCGCCGTCGCCGCCGAACACGTATTGCCGCCGCTGCCGCCGAGCACAGGCCGCCATCGGCACCAGGCGCGGCCCAGAGACCACCACAACCAGCACCGGAGACGCCGCCCACGCCATCGCCGCCATTGCTGCCATCACCGCCATTGCCGCCATCGTCATCGCCCGAAATCGCCGCCGCCCGAGCAGATTCACCGGCGTCCACCCCGACAACCGGGGCCAGTCCGGGAGCGCCTAGGCAGCCCAAAACGGCCCGAAGTGCAGGAAAAACTCCGGCGTCGGCCACGAGCAGCCGCAGACAGACCGGGAAGGAACAGCTGGCAAGAAAGAAAACAACCGGCGTCGGCCCCAAGCAGCCGCAAATGGTCCGGAAAGGCGGCAGCAGAGAAAACAGCCGGAGGACAGCAGGAAGCAGCCGGAAAACAGCAGGGCCAGCGGACGGCCCCAAGCAGCCGCAAATGGTCCGGAAAGGCGGCAGCAGAGAAAACAGCCGGAGGACAGCAGGAAGCAGCCGGAAAACAGCTTGGCAGATGAAGTAAGTCACTGCCAGCTTCGTCGACCTCCTAATTGTCTCGCTGCCTGATCCCCCAATCCCCCAATCCCCATTCTCAAAAAGCCCAAAGGCTCATGAGGGGCTCCCAAGGGACGCCTAACAGCTGGTGCTCACGGAGCTCAGCCGAGCACGTCCCCCATCAGGCCAGGCCAGCTTGTTCAAATAAATGGGTCTTCAGACCGTGCCGGAAGGAGTGAAGGTCCGGTGCCGTCCGGAGCTCAACCGGCAGTTGGTTCCATAAAGCCGGAGCGCCCACAGAGAAGGCCCTCCCCCTGGGGGCCACCAGCCGACATTCTCTGACCGGAGGCACCCTGAGGAGGCCCTCTCTGTGGGAACGCACAGGGTGGAGGGAAGTTGACACCGGCAGCAGGTGGTCCCCGAGGTACTCCGGACCCATGCCATGTAAGGACTTAAAGACCATAACCAAAACCTTGAATTTAATTTATTGTTGTTGCTTGGGCATTTCGTTTAATTCTTTTTTAACTTTTGTAATTTCGTATTTTATATGCTTGCCCTGTTCACCGCCCTGAGTCCTTCAGGAGAAAGGCGGTATACAAATGAAATTAATAATAATAAAAAAGATGGGCTCCTCTAAAAGAGAGCAGTCCTGAAAGAGAAGAAATCCTTGTATTTATTCTTTCTGGTTAGATAAGCAACCCATCCAGCAAAGCTGACACACATACGATAAAGATTTCACTCAGTAAGTCTGGCATGCTGTAGATAAGAGAGCAGAAGTAATTAAAGATGTTCCCTTTTGGGGTGTTTCCCTAAAGATGATATCGTATGTTCTGGGTGTGTTAGGACATTGGGTGTTTTCCTTGCTGGCCTTTCATGACCCTGCATCCAGGACTTTGCAAGAGCCCAAAGACAATAAGGGTATCTGCACATTCACAATTGATACTTCCTATAGGTAAAGGTAAAGTTTCCCCCGCACATGCGTGCTAGTCGTTTCCAACTCTAGGGGCCGGTGCTCATGTCTGTTTCAAAGCCAAAGAGCCAGCGCTTGTCCGAGGACGTCTCCATGG
This sequence comes from Vipera ursinii, assembly GCF_947247035.1. NCBI lineage: Eukaryota > Metazoa > Chordata > Lepidosauria > Squamata > Viperidae > Vipera > Vipera ursinii. The sequence continues at coordinate 4,394,000 of NC_139513.1, forward strand.
TCATGACTAGATGCCAAAGGCGCACGGAACGCTGTTACCTTCCCACCATAGCGGTCCCTATTTTTCTACTTGCATTTTTACGTGCTTTCGAACTGCTAGGTTGGCAGAAGCTCGGGATTTGACCCGCCAAACTGCCGACCTTCTGATCGACAAGCTCAGCGTCCTAACCCACTGAGCCACCGCGTCCCTTCCTATACTGCCCCCTAATTCCAGGTCAACACTCTCTGACCTTGTCTGTTTTCTTGCAGACATTTCATTACCCAAACTAGGTAACATCATCAGTGCTGATGGTGATGATTAGCACTGATGATGTTATCTAGTTTGGAGATTGAAATGTCTGCAAGAAAACCACCAAGCTCAGAGAACACCAAGGACTCCTGATGCCAGGGCACCATATATATCACAAGTTCTCTTCCTTCCTTTACAACCAGTTCCAGTGGATATTGGGGAATGAAGAGTTTGCTCTCCCCTCATATGCAGGGTACTACAGGATTCAAACCTCTCTCCTAGCCTGTTCAGCATCTACCCAAAAACATTGGATGAGGTCATCTGCCAGTTTGGGGTATGGTATTGTCAATATACTGATGACATGTAATTACAATGTTTGACCCCAGGCCATCCAAGTGAGGCTATCAAAGCTGTGTTGCAGGGCCTGGAGGTTGTTTAGTTTGGACAAAACCAACTCTGATAACTCAGAGGTCTCTGTCTTACCCAAACTAAGTGCCTATGGTTGTTGGGGCCACCTAGGTTTGAAGATTTTCCAGCCTTATGTCTGGATGGGGTTGCAGTTCCCCATTCAAAATAGTGTGCACCTCAGGGAACTTCTTGAACTCATGAGTCTACCTCAAAGACCGGGTGACAATTTTGACCAAGAGGACATTGCAAACCTTCATTTTTGCCCTTCCTTGAATCAAACTGCCCTCCAGTTAATCACAACCTTGTCACTTCACAGATAAACTACTATAATATTGCATGGAACTGACTTTGAAGTCCATTTGGAAGCTTGAGCTGGCCCAGAATGCAGTGATATGAGCAGTGATGGGCTTGCCTCAACGCACATGTGACTTCCCTGCTTGTGAGTTGCACCAGACTCCAACGTGCTTCAGAATGGGGACATTCTAGTTCCCTCTATTATATATTGTCATCTTTCAGAATCCAAGACACACACCTCTGAAGTAATGACCTATCCTCTGGAATGAGGTTACCCTGTAATCTGAATGGTTCTCACCCTAGAGGCGCTGACACCGATCAAAGCAGTCTCCTATGCAGACCTCAAAAAGAAGCTAACTGGCCACTTCCAGCCCAAGATGTCTGGAATGGCTTGGCAGTTCAAGTTCAACCAAAGTGTGCAGCAACAGGGTGAATCAGCTTCCGAGTTCATAGCGGGCCTGAGGCAAATTTTCAAATTTAGAAGGCCAACTATGAGACCGGCTCATCTGCAGTCTACAGGACAGAACACTTCAGCAGAGACTCTTTGCTAGGCCAAATGTAACATTTTCTGAAGCACAAGATGAGGTGATGGCCGACGAAGCTGCCAGGGGCGCCATTCAAACAGTGCAGCCAGCCAAATTGACCAAGTTTGAAGAAACGGTCCACCATGAGGACACCAAATGCACCAAAGAATTCTCTGAGGAGGAGGAAGAAACTGAAATCAACCGACTCCAAAAGCAGCCCAACACGCAACACTGAAACAGCCAGCAGTGAGAGGACAATTACAAGGCAGTTCTCTTACCGAGATGTAAGGGGTGCAGCGGCAACCATTTTCGTGCCAACTGCAGATTTCAATCAGTCACGTGCAGAGCTTGCAGAAGGACAGGCCACATCGCAGTGGTTTGCAGAGACCGCCAGAGAGACTAGCCACCCAAACACCAGTCAGAAGAACCAACTAGGAGAGGTACTGGGACCCAGGGTCCAGTTAGTGTGGGTTTTTTCAGAAGCCATAGAAGCGTATGCCGCACCAGGGCTCGACGCCCCCTCAAACCCAAACTTAAGCTCATGATAGAGCTACAAGGAGTTCCATGTAGGATGGAATTGGACTCTGGCTCTGCAGTTTCAATTATTTCTCAAGACACTTTTAACTTCGTGTGTAGGCGCAGTAACAATTGGGCCAAACTAAGACCCTCAGATATAATCCTAATGGATTTTCAAAATGCTCACATTAAAGTTATGGGAGAAGCCACTTTGTTGGTAAAGTTTAAAGGGTCTTTGGGGCACATGGATGTAATAGTAGTCAGGGGCCAAAGAACGAGTCTCATTGGACTTAATTGGTTTGACGCCTTAGGTATTCAGATTACTGGCATAAACCAGACACAAACTGCAGACCTCGCGTCAGTATGCAAGGAATATGCAGATGTTTTTGATTCAACTCTAGGCACATACACAGGCCCGCCTATTTCATTTAAGTTAGATCCCAATGTAGTTCCAATCAGGGTTAAGCCTCGTAGGGTCCCCTTTGCCTTAAAACATAAAATTGATTCTGAAATCGATAAGCTCATAGAACAGGGTGTGTTACAGCCTGTTGATGGTGGGGAGTGGGAAAATCCTATAGTCACCCCACTTAAAGCCAACGGGGAAGTTCGCATTTGTGCTGACTATAAATGCACTCTAAATAAAGCCCTCAAGCAACATGCTTACCCGGTCCCAGTGGTCAATCATATTTTAGCCTCCTTGCAAGGGGGTACTATTTTTTGCTAAACTTGATTTAGCACAGGACTATCAGCAATTGCCGGTTGATGAGGCCACAGGCATGGCTCAAACGATCATGACTCACAGGGGGGCTTTCAAAGTTAAACGCTTACAGTTTGGAGTCAGTGTTGCACTGGATATTTTTCAGGGAATCATGGAGCATACACTCAAGGGTATTCAGGGCATCTACCCTTATTTTGATGATGTTCTTATTGCAGGGGAATCCCCAGAAGTGTTGGCCAGTAGGCTCAGGGCTGTCTTGCAGAAGTTTCGCGAAGCAGGCCTCAAATTAAAAAAGAATAAGTGTAGTATTGGGGTTTCTTCAACAGAATTTCTGGGTTTCTGAATTGATGCTAACGGCATTCACCCCGCTGTTTCTAAAGTGAAGGCCATTAAAATGGCTCCTAGGCCCAAATCAAAAGGAGAGCTACAAGCATTCTTGGGCCTCCTAAACTTCTATCACACATTTCTACCTCATAAGGCAGCAATAGCAGAGCCCCTCCACAGGCTTCTAGATAAGAAAGCTCCATGGAAATAGACTAACTTACATGAAAAAAGTTTCCAGGACTTAAAAGCACTATTGTCATAAAAGTCCACTGTAACTCACTACAAAGAGTCTAAACCTGTATGTCTTGCATGTGATGCATCTCCCTATGGGGTGGGGGCAGTTTTAAGTCACATAAAAAAAATGGGAAACAGGTTCCTATAGCATTTTACTCAAAGACATTGTTGACTGCTGAGTACAACTATGTTCAGATTGACAAAGAGGCCCTGGCCATCATTGCTGGAATAAAAAAAATTTCATGATTATTTATATGGCAGGGATTTCATGGTATACACTTACCACAAACCTCTGTTGGGACTTTTCACAACAGAAGAACAAACCCCCCACATATTATCTCCAAGAATGCTGAGATGGTCTATTTTCCTATCTGCATACAATTTTAATTTAATTCACAAACCGGGCAAGGAAATGGGCCATGCTGATGGCCTCAGCAGACTACCACTACCACTAATGGATCCAGATTCAGCTACAGCTGCTAGAATATTGTCCATACAGGACATACTTGATTTCTCCCTCCATGCAGGGGACATTGCTGCTGAAACTGCCACAGTAGAGTGTTGTCATGGGTATACACGGGCTGGTTGGATAAAAGTCTTGGCTCAGAATTTCAGAGTTATTTTGTCAGGAGGCATGAATTATCTGCCCATAAAGGGTGCATTTTATGGGGAAACAGAGTCATAATTCCCACTTCCCTAAGAGACAGGGTTTTACAATCATTACATGAAGGCCATCCAGGCATTGTCAGAATGAAAGCTTTAGCTAGAAGCTACCTCTGGTGGCCTGGCCTTGATAAGGCCATTGAGGCTCAAGTCCATGGTTTTTATACATGCCAGCAATCTAGGCCTGAAATGCCACAGGCTCCAGTTCACAGGTGGGAGGAAACACACACTCCCTGGTCTAGGGTTCACATAGACTACGCTGGGCCCTTTCAGGGACAGCTCTTCCTTATAGTAGTGGATAACCACTCCAAATGGCTGGAAGTAATTCCAGTTCCTAACATGACTACTGCTAGGACCATCCAGGCGCTGAGAAAACTTTTTGCCACACATGGGTTGCCAGATGTCTTAGTTTCAGACAATGGGGCCCAATTCACTGCTGCTGAATTTCAGGCCTTCCTTAGAGCTAATCTCATCAGACATGCAACGTCTGCGCCTTTTCATCCATCTTCTAATGGTCAAGCTGAACGCATGGTGAGGACAACAAAGGAAGCACTCAACTGCATTGTCACAGGTGACTGGCATCACAGATTGGCAGATTTTTTACTCTACCAGCATTCTACGCCCTGTACTACTACAGGCAAAAGTCCTGCAGAACTACGTTGGGGGAGGCGTTTGATTACTAAACTAGACAGGTTGGATCCAGATAGAGTGGCAGCAGAAGCTCTCGAGCAAAACCCCTGAGGGGGCTGCACATGGGCGATTGGGTTTGGGCCAGGAACTATGGTCATGGGAATCTGTGGGTTCCTGGTCAAATTACCAAGGCATCTGGACCCCTATCTTATGAAGTGGGGTTGGAGGGAGGGTGAGTTGTCAGACAACACATTGATTAGCTCAGGAAACGGTTTCCAGAATGGCCACTAAGTGAGGACTGCATCATAAGTCCCTCCCAAGGTCCTCAAACTTGCGGCCAAGCCAGTCCTCACATGGACTATCAGGACTTTTTCTTCTTAAATGAGGCAGAACCAGAGGGAGAGCTGGGGAGCCCTGGAGTGCAACATAGGTCCCCTTAAGGAGCAAGCAAACCAAACTTCAGGAACCGCTGTGCCTACTCTGCCAAACAGTCTGACTCTGGGGTGGGCCAACCTGGAGAGGCCAGCCAGAGTGCAGCGAATCCCCTTGACTCAGGAGCACAAAGGGACACAAGTCTACCCAGCCCACCGGGTAAGCTGGTAGACCACAAAGTGATGGGAACTCCAAGGGGTTCCTCTAGGGCACACAAGCCTCCTTCATATCTTATTTATTTTTATTTATTTATTTATTGAACTTATATACCGCCCTTCTCCCATGGGACTCAAGGCAGTTCACAAGGTACTTAAAATAACACTACAAATACAAAAAGTTAATAACTTTTTTTTATTAAAAAGTTTTACAAAATTTTTTTTTACAAAACATAACGGTTTGTTCCACCAACCGTTACTCAGACCAGGCCTGGGATTGATCACGCCGTGACAAGGCTTGGGTTGGATGCCTCCGGGACCCCAGAGCGGGGTGTGGGTTTGTGTATTCCCACGGCGGTTGGGAATGGCAGCAGGCGTATGAACAGGGGGCTGTATCGATATCTGGGAGTGCATCCCCGCTGTCTCCAAGCGGTGATGCGCTCCGACCCCCTGGTTTCAGCCTATGGTTCTGGGAGCGGGGATGAGCAGCCACCTGAGCTCAGGCTCGTGTATCTTAATGCCAGGTCCGTAGCTAATAAGGCTCCCCTTATACATGATTTGATCGAGGGGGAGCATGCGGACCTGGCTTGCATCACAGAGACCTGGTTGGGCCCAGAGGGCGGTGTCCCTCTGGTTGATCTTTGTCCATCGGGTTTCCGGGTGCTGCACCAGCCGCGAGCTCAGGGTAGGGGTAGAGGAGTGGCGGTAATTGTGAGGGAGACCTTATGTCCGCGGGACGCCACCGTTGTCCAAATAGTCGGGTGTGAGTCCCTCCTCCTGAGATGTGGCCCTAGAGCTCAGTTGGGCTTGCTGCTGGTGTACCTTTCGCCTAGTCGCGCAGCAGCAGCCCTGCCCGAGCTTCTCGACATCCTCTCAGGGTTGGTGATTGAGTTCCCCAAACTTATGGTTCTGGGTGACTTTAATCTACCATCCCTGGGGGGATCATCTGAGTTAGCTCGGGTGTTCATGGCTTCCATGATGGCCATGGACCTGACGCAAGTTATTCAGGGTCCAACTCATGGGGGGGTCACACGCTCGATTTGGTTTTCTTATCTGGACAGTGGTTACATGATCTGTCATGGACCGATCATTACCTCCTGTGGTTGGTCTTCTGTTTTGCCACTCCCCGTCGTGGGGTGGTTGAACCAACGAGATGATTCCGCCCTAGGCGCTTAATGGACCCGGAGCGGTTCCAGGCGGTGCTTGGGTCCCCACCTACCTCCTTTGCTCACAGCTTGGCCGACGCCCTAGTGGAAGCCTGGGAAAAGGCGGCCATGGAGGCACTTGTACCCATGGGTTGTACCCATGCGGCCCTTGACCCGGTGCAGATCCCAATGGGCACCATGGTTTTCCATGGAGCTCCGGGAGATGAAGCGTCGGAGACGGGGCCTAGAGAGCTGTTGGAGATCCAGCCGATCTGAGTCCGACCGGTTGCGACTAAGGTCTTTCACGAGCTCTTATCTCATGGCGATGAGGACAGCAAGGTCTAATCACTTTGCTGCCCTCATCGCGTCCACAGATAATCGCCCGGCCGCCCTGTTTAGGGTAACTCGCTCCCTCCTTAATCAGGAGGTGAGGGAGGAGCCCTTGCAGGGTCATGCCGAGGAGTTTAGTCAACATCTGTCGGACAAAATCGCTCGGATTCGGACTGGTTTGGACTCCGATTGGGCAGAGTCTGACGATGAGGACTAGGGCAGTCTTGTCGATATTATCTGGGAGGAGTTTAATCCTGTGACTCCTGAAGATGTGGACAGGATCATGGGGAAGCTGAGCTCCACCACGTGTTTGTTGGACCCGTGCCCCTCCTGGCTGGTTTATGCAGTCTGGGATGGGACACGAGGCTGGCTCCAGGCAGTGATAACTGCTTCTCTGAGGGAGGGTAGTGAGTGAGACCCCTCCTCAAGAAGCCTGCCCTGGACCCAGCTGTATTAAATAACTTTCATCCGGTCTCCAACCTTCGCTTTCTTGCGAAGGTTGTTGAGAGCATGGTGGCGCATCAGCTGCCTCTGTTCTTGGAGGAAGCTGATTATCCAGACCCATACCAATCGGGCTTCAGGCCCGGGTACAGCACGGAGACGGCATTGGTCGCTCTGGTGAATGATCTCTGGCGGGCTCGGGACAGGGGTTGTTCCTCTGTCCTAGTCCTATTAGACCTCTCAGTGGCTTTCGATACCATCGACCATGGTATCCTGCTGCGGCGCCTCAGGGGATTGGGAGTGAGAGGCACTGTTCTTCAGTGGTTCTCCTCCTACCTTCTGGGGCGTTCGCAGTCGATGTTGGCAGGAGGGCAGAGGTCGACCTTGAGGCCCCTTGTTTGTGGAGTTCCTCAGGGATCGGTCCTCTCGCCTCTCCTGTTCAACATCTACATGAAGCCTCTGGATGAGATCATTCGTGGTTTTGGAGTTGGTTATCATCAGTACGTTGATGATACCCAGCTTTTTATTTCAACCCCAAACCACCCCAGTGATGCCCTCGATGTGATGTCCCATTGCCTGGAGGCGGTTCGGGTCTGGATGGGGAGGAACAGGCTTCGACTCAACCCTGACAAGACTGAGTGGCTGTGCATGCCGGCATCTCAGGATATTCAGAATATTCCATCTCTTTCTATGGGGGGTGAGCTATTACCCCCCGTAGATAGGGCTCACAACTTGGGGGTCCTTCTAGATTCAAAGCTCTCCTTAGAAGATCATATAGGAGCTGTGACTAGGGGGGCCTTCGCCCAGGTTCGCCTGGTGCGCCAGTTGCAGCCCTATCTAGACCGGGATGCCTTGCGTACAGTCACTCATGCACTCGTGACCTCTTGTTTGGACTACTGCAACGCTCTCTACATGGGGCTGCCCTTGAGGACCACTCGGAGGCATCAACTGGTGCAGAATGCAGCCGCGCGAGTTGTGTTGGGGGTCTCCTGATACTCTCATGTTACACCTCTGCTCCGCGAGCTGCATTGGCTGCCAGTTGCCCTCCAGGTGAGATTCAAGGTGCTGGTTACGACCTATAAAGCCCTACATGGCTTGGGTCCAGATTACCTACGGCAGAAAGGAGGAACCTGCCCCACTTTACATCGGGGAGGACTGTGTGGAGAGAGTTTCCTCCTTTAAATTTCTAGGAGTCTACCTCTGTGAAGATCTGACCTGGAAAGTTAACACAACCCAGGTGGCTAGAAAGGCCCAAGAGAGGCTTCACTTTCTTAGGGTCTTGCGGAAGAACAGGGTAGAACAACGGCTAATGACCCTCTTTTACCGGTCTACTATAGAGAGCGTCCTCTCGTATGGTATTGTGGTTTGGTATGCTGGTCTGACAGCTGAGGACAGGAAAGTATTACAGAGGGTAGCGAGCCCAGCACAAGACATTGTGGGCTGTCCCCTGACACCACTGGATGACATCGCCAGGGCTCGTTGCCTTGGAAGAGTGAGGAAGATTCTCAGGGATGACTCACCCTGGATGGTATCTCTTTACTCTCCTACCATCTGGTAGGAGATATAGGAGTATAGCCAGCCGTACCAACAGGCTGAAAAATAGCTTTTATCCATGGGCTGTTAGGCTTTTAAATGGGATATAATCTCTGTGAACTTATGCAGAATTGACTTGGGAGGCCGGTGTGTGGTGTAGTTGGTTCACATGGTGTGGTAGGATGGAGGGTTTGTTGTCACTGTGTGTTGGGGGGAGAGAGCACAGGGGGAGCCTCAGCTAATCTCAATGTACACATGTTGTACTTTGACAATAAAGGTTTATTATTATTATACACCATGCGGGTTGCTGGAGCAACTAACGGCTCTCCAGCAACCCAGACTACAAGTCTCCTGTGCTGCAATTGGCTATCTCCAGGCGGCAATGGTTGATTCAAACCTATTGGCTGCCACCTAGGGGCTAGACTATATATTGCGGCTAGTTGCAGCCTTTTCCCCAGTACAGTTTCTGCACGAAATAAACTATGAGTTGCCTTGTACTCAGCTTCGCATCTTCATTCCTGCGCCAAAGAACCTGCTATTTAACAAAGAAGAAGAAGAGAAACTGTGTTTAAAACAGCTAAATTTATCCTCTCAGAAAACTTCAGATATGAAGGAACCCCATCTTGTCCACTTGGGAAATTTTTCTCTGGCTCCATCTCCCCTGCCCTCCTTCGTGAGTGAACTCAGGATGCAACAGAGCTGATTTTCCTCTCTCTCTAATTTTTTCAGTTGGCCTTCTGAACAAATCTCCAGAGATTTTTCTCACGATTGTCTTAAAATAAATAGCCAGGCAGAGAAAAAACCAGGCTGATATCCTGCCGTAAGCCTGGAAACAGAGCAGTGTAAATGCCTGTTGAAGACTGAGAAATGTTGCTGAAGACCAGGGCATAAGACAAGAAAGATTCCTTCCGTTCTCTTACCTAAAGCTAAGGAAAGCCAACCAAGGCTCAGACTCCTTTTAATCCCTTTCTATTTTCCTAGCTGTGAGGAGCAAGTGGCTCTGCCAGCTATGCAAGGAGTGAGTCTCCTCTTTTTTCTGCTTCTCATTCCCCTGATTCTTTGGTGGGTGCTGAAGGCAAAATGCCCCTTGACTTCACAAAGAGATCCATCAGAGTGGATGAACCATTTCAAGCCAGGTGATTATGTCTTTGGGGGAATCATCACTGTAAGGAAAGGTCTAAATCCACTTTACCTTTTCAACCAGATCCCCTCCAGCAAACGTTTCCGCTGGTGAGTCACAATTTGAGAATGATATTTTCTCAGAGTTCATCAGTTGCTAGGGGCTTTTTTTTAACCTTGAATTGATTTTACTCTCTTCTCATTATTTTGTCCCTCCTAAATTGTTTCTGATGGTGAGAAAGGATTTGGAGATGTATCATCCCCTGAATTTCCTTACCTTAGCATCAAATGCCCAGCCTGTTATTTCAGCTGGAGAAATTCCTTTGGACGAATGTTGTCTGATTTTCAGAAAAAAGCAAAAAAACATGTATGCTGATGAAAATATCTGGAGTGCCTCTGTGTCCAAAATGCTTCTTCCTAGATATTTTGGGCCCTTGAGTTCTTAGGTGTGGAAGTTGGGGATGTCAGAAGAATAATTTGGGATACCAACTCAAGCTGGGATTGGGCAAGACGGGTGGCACAGATAGCTGAAATAATAAATAAATAAGTATTATTGATTTAATCTTCTCTTTAAGTAGCTCCAGGACAACTTTATATATTTTGAAGTGTGTCCTTCTCAGTTTCCTCATTTTGAAAATCAAAATGTTTCCTTTGGTTTCCGGACAACAAAGCTCAGACACTAAAGAAATGAAGCAGGGAGAAATTGGCGAGGGATTACAGTGAGGAGGGAGGTTGAGCAGAGGCTCTCAAATTATAAGGATATTTATTTATTTATTTATTTATTTATTTGTTTTTATAAACCGCCCTTCTCCCGAGGGACTCGGGGCGGTGTACAGAATAAGGTAGGTATACAGAATCAACAATAGTGAAAAAACAATAATAAAAACAAACTGGGACCCCAACTGGGTCTGCCAAAGGAGATCCTGCCAGAAGCCATTTTCAGTAAATGATAGAATAACAGCACAACAAAACAACAGAGTTGGAAGGGATCTTGGAGGTCTTGTAGTCCAACCCCCTGCTCAGGCAAGAGATGCTATACAATTTCAGGGCACAAAATATTCAGGAACCAATTTCGCTGGACACGGGAGATAATTTGGGTCAGAAATGTTAAATTTACTCAGGCTCAAAACTTAAGAGAAAATTTTTATAAAATGTTTTATAGATGGCATCTGGATCCCAAGAAGTTGTCTAACATGTATCCTAACTTACAGTCTAAATGTTGGAGATGTGGTAGTTTAGAAGCCACCTATTTTCATATGTGGTGGACTTGTAGAAATATAAAAGCTTTTTGGGTTAAAATTTGGTGGAACATTCAAAAGATTTTTAAGAGAAAGATAAAGTTTTCTCCGCAATTGTTTTTATTGGGTATTGTTGTAGATTGCGATGTTAAAGAAACCAATTTGATGTTGAATATGATAACAGCAGCACGGTTACTGGTGGGACAATATTGGAAGAAGGATAGTTTGCCTACTGTAGAAGAATGGGTGTTTAAAGTTTTGAATCTTGCAGAAATGTCTAAGATTTCTGCTTACTTGAAAGATCATTCACAGGAAAGATATATTTCAGTTTGGAGGAGATGGATAAATTATATTCAGAACAAATATGGGACTAAAAAGTTCCATTTAGCTTATGAGTAGATTTTAGAGGGATATTGTTATTGATTTTAGTGTTGGTACTTTGTATGTATCTATGTTAAAGGGGAGTTAAAGCACATTTTGAATTTGGTTAATTGTATATTATGCATAATTTTTATTTAGAATATGATTATTATAACTATAATCCTGTATTTAGCTCTGGGAAGTGGGGGGGTTTGGGGTGGGGGGGATTTGGGGATATATTGTAAAATCTTGTTTTTGTAAAACTCTTTAATAAAAAAAAGAGATGCTATACAATTTCAGACAAGTGGGTTTCCAGTCTCTTATTCAAAACCTGCAGTGATGAAACACCCACAATATCTCAAGGCAAGCCATTCCACAGGTTCATTGTTCTCACTGTTAGGAATTTTTTCCTTAATTCCAGGTTGCTTCTCTCCTTTGATTAGTTTCCATCCATTAATCCTTGTCTTACCTTCTGGTGCTTGGGACAAAATGTTGCCCCCCTCTTCTCTGTGGCAGCCCCTCAAAACTGGAATGCTGCTATCATGTCGCCCCTCATCCTTCTTTTCACTAGGCTACACAAACTCTATTCCCTCAACCATTGTTCATATGTGTTATTCTCCAATTCTCTAACCATCTTTGCTGCTCTTCTCTGCACTCTTTCCAGAACCTCAATACCTTTTTATGTTGTGGTGACCAAAACTGGATGCAGTATTCCAAGTGTGGTCTTACTAAGGCTTTATAAATACTAGACCGAATCCTGGGTGTTGTGATTCAGGGTCAGCCTGTGGGTTCGGCAGTTGGGTCGGACGACTCAGAGGAGGAGGGGGGTGTTGAAGAACTTGCTGAGGGGGTTGAAGATCTTGCTGATGAGAGCCCTCAGCCAGGCCCCTCACACCTGGTCACGACGGAGACCCAGCTGTGTGAGCCTGACAGCGTGGATGAAGATGACCCACAGCTGGCCCTGTTCAAGGACACCCGACGCAGGAGGCAGTCAATCAGGAGTAAACAGAGGAAGGCAGTGGGGCACCTCGGAAGGAGGCAGAGAGAAGCCACACCCTGAACTGTATAAAAGGGGAATGCGTGGGAGGGCTGGTTTGCTGAAGGCAACCGCTTGATTAGTTCCTGTTTCATAGCTCCTGTTTCATGGTTGGTGTCTTGTTTTGCTCTGTTTTATGTTAATAAATTTGGCAGGCTTAATTCCAGCCTCTTGCCGTTTGTAAAGGGGTTGTCCCTGCCTTTTCTGCAGGGCCGGTAGCAGGCTGGTACAGAACACTGGGGATCTTCTTAGATCCCAAAGTCCCTTGGTCAATTTCCTCCCTTTTCCCTGCAGCTGTCTGGGCAAGAAATCCTTCAAGGACAGGCAGAGCAGACAAGAACTGGAGGCATCCCCACCTAATGCTTAAAATTTGTTTTTGTTGGTGATCAGCAAAAAGAGAGAAGGGAGGGGGAAATTTGGGTTTGGGAAATCATGGGAAGAAGTTAATGTCACTGAGGCCAGTTTGCATTCAGTCTCTTGCGGCCAGTTTGCATTCAGTCTCTTGCAGCTCATCCTGGCTTGTTGCTTGACATTTTTTTAACAACAGAGTTAAGATACACAGAACCACCCAGAGTAAAAATGGGTCATGGGATTTTGCCCTGCAAAAATTACAGCTTCGAATGAACAATGAGCCAGTCACTTTATTAAATTGCTTCAAACTATTCAGGATAACACAATCAAAGCAAAACAGATCCAGATCTAGGAAAATTAGCAATAACAGAAAAAATGATCCATTTAAAACATGAAGATGTATGTTGAACTGTCGGTGCTTCTATGGGCCATGTCTCTCCATCTCTTCATATCTTGCACTGCTTCCTTCACTGTAAATTCCATTTTATTTTTCCTTTTAAAATCCCTTTGCTGCTTTTCCATTGCTGTGTCTAAATTCTGCATCCATTTTTATCATTGTTGTTGTTGTTAGTTGCGGTCGTCTCCGACCCATCGCGACCCTACGGACAACGTTCCTCCAGGCCTTCCTGTCCTCTAAAATCTTCTGGAGTCCATTTAAGCTCACGCCTACTGCTTCAGTGACTCCATCCAGCCACCTCATTCTCTGTCGTCCCCTTCTTCTATTGCCCTCAGTCTTTCCCAGCATTAGGCTCTTCTCCAGTGAGTCCTTCCTTCTCATTAGGTGGCCAAAGTATTTGAGTTTTAGCTTCAGGTTCTTCTAAAGAACAGTCAGGGTTGATCTCCTCTAGGACTGACCGGTTTGATCGCCTTGCAGTCCAAGGGACTCGCAGGAATCTTCTCCAGCACCATAGTTCAAAGGCTTCAATTCTTTGGCGCTCAGCCTTTTTTATGGTTCAACTTTCACTGCCATACATTGCAACTGGGAAGACCATAGCCTTCCTCCCGAGGAGCAAGCGTCTTTTAATTTCTTGGCTACAGTCCCCATCTGCAGTGATCTTGGAGCCCAGGAAAATAAAATCTGTCACTACCTCCATTTCTTCCCCATCTATTTGCCAGGAATTGAGAGGGCCAGATGCCAAGATCTTGGTTTTCTTAATGTTTAGTTTCAACCCAAGTTTTGCACTCTCCTTCTTCACTCGCAACAACAGGCTCTTTAGTCCCTCTTCACTTTCTGCCATTAGAGTGGTATCATCTGCATTTTTATCATACAATATTTTATTTGTTAAGTTTCTACACCATTTATCCCTCAGAGGTTGAAGGCAATATATTTTTATTCATTTACTGCCCAGATTCTTTACAAGTGGTCAGCATCAATGTTTCATCTGTTAATTAAATTCCTCATCACTTCCTTTTTACAGATGTCTCAAAGTCTGCAGCCTTTCTACCAATCATGAGGACCATCCCACCTAATGTCATTCGGGCCTATCATGCAGATAGTCCTTGATTTATGACCACAATTTAGCCCAAACTTTCTGTTGCTAAGCAAAACAATTGTTAAGTGAGGTTTCCCCCCCCCATTTTACAATCTTTCTTGCCACAGATATTAAGTTAATAGTTGCACTTCTTAAGTTAGTAACATGATTGTTAAGTGAATCTGGTTTCATCATTTGCTTTGCTTGTCAGGTTACAAAAGGTGATCATATGATTCCAGGATATTCAATCATTATAAATATGAGCCAGTTGCCAGGTATCTGAATTTTCATCACATGACCATGGGGATGCTGCAATGGTTGTAAGTGTAGAAAAGGGTCATGAGTAACTTTTTTCAGTGTCATTGTAACTTCAAACAGTCATTAAATTAATAGCTGTAAGTCAAGGATGACCTACAGTACATTATTCCTCCTGAATTAAATTTGCTACTTGCCCTCTGGATTTCAGAAAAGGTGGAAGTAAATGAGAAGTTGTGATTGGACCTATTTTTCAGGCATCGAAAACTACATATCTGGTACCTCTTGTCCTTCTTGATCGCCAGCCGTGAGATCAACAGAAATCCCCTCATCCTACCCAACATCACTCTGGGCTACAACGTCCACGACAATCATTTCAATGCTGAGATGAATGCTGAAGCCTTGCTGGATCTGCTTTCTGGTGGGGAGGCAAATGTTCCAAATTACAAATATGGAAGACAGAAAAATCTCCTGGCTCTCCTTGAAGGGACCGATTCTGACCTCTCACACCATATTGCAACCATGGTCAGCATCTACAAAATACCACAAGTAAGTGTGGAAGTTTGCACTATCACTGTGGTTCAAGTTACTCATATATTACAAAAGCGTGCTCCTTATAAAAGATGGAACTTCTGCATAGTAACCATCATTTTCAAATTATATACTTTAGTGTACACCATCATTTTACAGATTGTTGTCAATTCCTTCTATTTCCTGCAGATCTCTTATGCTTTTGTTTCGAATGATCTGAATAATAAAAAGCAGTTTCCTTTTTTCTATCGGATGCTCCCAAAGGAAGGAATCCAATACACAGGGATTGTTAAAATGATCCAGTATTTCAGATGGACCTCAGTTGCTCTCGTTGCTCCAGAATCAGACAACGGAGAAACATTCATGAAAACGTTAAGACCTTTACTCACCCAAAATGGCATTTGTGCTCTTTTCTCACAAAGCATATCAGGATTCAGTACCAATCAATTTATGCTAACGTTTGATTTATATCTTAAATGGAAGCAAGTCAATGTCTTTCTTTACTACGCAGAGACCATGTTGCAAACTGATTATTTCTATGGAATGGCATTCATTGACAAAATTCTGCAGGTCTCAATAACTCCTTCAATGGAGAAAGTCTGGATTGTGACAGCCATGGGAGATCTCACTTTCAGTATGTGGTATCAAGATTTCCAACGTGTTCACAGTATTTTCACCATTTCCATCCAGACTAAGAAATGGGTCAAAGATGATGCTGATCATTTTTTCCCTTCAATCGTGCAATTTGGCAACCAAGCTTTTCCGTGTTCCTTTGAAAAACCTGCATTCTCTGTGAAAGGCTGGTTGAGATGCAGGGAGAATGAAAAAATGGAAAGTCTAAAACCAAAGGAGATTGAAGCCAGCCTTTCTCTGGACAGCCATCACATTTACAACTCTGTCTGGGCTGTGGCACGAGCCATAAGTGCTGCCTTGATCTCCACATCCAAACGGAGGATGCTGAAAGAAGATGGAAAGACCTCGGAACTGAAAAGGATACAGCCTTGGCAGGTATTTGCTAGTCTATCAATCAAATCTCTGCTGAACATCGTGATTATATAAATCAGAGTACATAATGGTTGCATAAACAGTGGCACAGAATCAAAATCATATGAAATATTAGTACCACAGTTTATTACACAGCAAGATTATTCAGTGGGATTATAAATCTTGTATTTTTATGGGAGACTGGAATGGTGTTTTGGATGTACAAATGGACAAGGGAGGTCTTTTTAAAAGCATCCCAAGTCATGCTAAACTGCCTAAATCATTTTTTGAGATGAAGGATGACCTGGAATTGAGAGATGTTTGGAGAGAAAGGAATTTGCAAGAAAAAGACTTTACTTTTTTCTCCGACAGGCATCAATCTTTTTCTAGGATTGATTTTGTATTAATTACTAATGATTTTTTTTCTAGGATTAAGAAGATCAAGATTTGTCCAAGAACTATATCCGATCGTAGTCCAGTATGGTTAGAGATAGAAAAAGATAATAGAGATAAGATGGTCTTGGCGTTTAAATGAAAATTTGTTTAGATACCAGGAAAATGTGGAAGAGTGTAAAAAACAGATGAAGGAATTTTTTCAAATTAATATGCATAAAGGTACTTCTATTGAGATGATTTGGGATGCAAGTAAAGCTTATATGAGAGGTGTATTAATATATTTGAACAATAAACATAGACGTAAACTGGAATTTAGGAGGAAAGAATTAGAGGATTAAATTAAGTAAAAAGAAAAGGCTTTAATTCTGAATCCATTTGATGGGAAGATCAAAGAGGCAATCACTTTACTAAGGGGTCAGTTTGATAAGTTAATGGCAGATCAAGTGGCAACTAACTTACGGTATGCTAGACATAACACTTTTTGTAATGCTAATAAACCAGGTAGATGGTTAGCTTACTTGTTAAGGAAGAAGCAAAGGGCTTCTAATATAGATAGAATAGAACATAAGGGTAAAGTAGTGTATCAGCAGAGTCTTATTAAAAAGACTTTTGTTGATTTTTATTCTAAGCTGTATGCTAGAGATAAGATTAGAGATCTAGATATAGATGATTATTTGATAAAAGCTAATGTTCCTGTTCTTACGCAAGAACAAAAGGAAGTGATGAATCAACTGAAAGACTGCTTTTATTTCCTTGATTCCGAAGGAAGATCAGGATGCCACCCAAGCTAAAAATTATAGTCCAATATCGCTTTTGAATACTGATTACAAGATATTTGCTAAAATCCTAGCTAATAGATTAATGAGGGTAATACAACAAGTGACTCATCGTGATCAAACTGGATTTATAAGTGGTAGACAAATGAAGAATAATGTGAGACATATTGTAGATCTGGTTGAGGAGGAGCGTGCGGACCTGGCTTGCATCACGGAAACCTGGTTGGGCCCAGAGGGAGGTGTCCCCCGGTTGATATTTGCCCACCGGGCTTCCGGGTGCTGCACCGGCCTCAGGCTCAGGGTAGGGGTGGGGGTGTGGCGGTAGTCATGAGGGAGACCTTATGTCCGCGGGAGGCCACCGTTGTCCAAATAGCCAGGTGTGAGTCTCTCCTCATGAGAAGTGGCCCTAGGGCTCAGTTGGGCTTGCTGCTTGTGTACCTTTCGCCTAGTCGCATAGCAGAAGCCCTGCCTGAGCTTCTCGATATCCTCTCGGGGTTGGTGATTGAGTTCCCCAGATTTATAATGGCATGGGTCTGGAATACCTCGGGGACCACCTGCTGCCGGCGTCAACTCCCCTCCGCCCCGTGCGTTCCCACAGAGAGGGCCTCCTCAGGGTGCCTCCAGTCAGAGAATGTCGGCTGGTGGCCCCCAGGGGGAGGGCCTTCTCTGTGGGCGCTCCGGCTTTGTGGAACCAGCTGCCGGTTGAGCTCCGGATGGCACCGGATCTCCGCTCCTTCCGTCGCGGGTTAAAGACCCATTTATTTGAACAAGCTGGCCTGGCCTGATGGGGAATCACTTAGGGTTTTAATATTTATATATATTTTTATTGTTTTTATTGTGGGCAATAATTTAATTCTTTTTTAATTTTTGTATTTTTGTAGTTTTAAGATATGCCCTGTTCACCGCCCTGAGTCCTTCGGGAGAAGGGCGGTATAAAAATTTAATAAATAATAATAATAATAAATAATAATCTTGGGTGACTTCAATCTGCCATGCCTGGGGGGATCATCTGAGTTAGCTCGGGAGTTCATGGCTTCCATGACGGCCATGGATCTGACGCAAGTAATTCAGGGCCCGACTCATGGGGGGGTCACACGCTCGATTTTATTTTTCTATCTGGCCGGTGGTTGGATGATCTGGGTGGGGGCTCTCCAATTGTTACTCACCTGTCATGGACCGATCATTATCTCCTGCAGCTGGTCTTCCATTTTGCCAATCCCTGCCGTGGGGCTGTTGAACCAACTAGATGGTTCCACCCCAGGCGCCTAATGGACCCTGAGCGGTTCCAGGCGGCCCTTGGGTCCCCACCGGCTGCCTTAGTTCACAGCTCGGCCGATGCCCTAGTGGAAGCCTGGGAAAAGGCAGCCACTGAGGCACTCGACCAAGTTGTACCCATGCGGCCCCTGACCCGGTGCAGATCCCAGTGGGCTCCGTGGTTCTCCGCGGAGCTCTGGGAGATGAAGCGTCGGAGATGGGGCCTAGAGAGCTGTTGGAGGTCTAGCTGGTCTGAATCCGACCAATTGCGACTAAGGTCCTTCACAAGGTCATATCTTGCAGCGATTAGGACAGCGAGGTCAAACTACTTTGCTGCCCTCATCGCGTCCGCAGATAATCACCCGGCCGCCCTGTTTAGGGTGACTCGCTCCCTCCTGAATCAGGAGGTGAGGGAGGAGCCCTTGCAGGGTCGTGCCGAGGAGTTTAGCCAGCATCTGTCGGACAAAATCGCTCGGATCCGGACCGGTCTGGCCTCCGACTGGGCAGAGTCTGACGGTGAGAACATGGGTGATCTTGTCGATGTCTTCTGGGAGGAGTTCGACCCTGTGACTCCGGAAGAGGTGGACAGGATTATGGGGAGGCTGAGCTCCACCACCTGTTTATTGGACCCATGCCCTTCCTGGCTGGTTTATTCGGCTCGGGAGGGGACACAAGGCTGGCTCCAGGCAGTGATAACTGCTTCTCTGAATGAGGGTAGTTTTCCCACCGCCTTGAAGGAGGTGGTGGTGAGACCCCTCCTCAAGAAGCCTGCCCTGGACCCAGCTGTTTTAAACAACTTTCGACCAGTCTCCAACCTTTGCTTTCTTGCGAAGGTTGTTGAGAGTGTGGTGGCGCAGCAGCTCCCTCTGTTCCTGGAGGAAGCTGATTATCTAGACACGTACCAATCGGGCTTCAGGCCCGGGTACAGCACGGAGACGGCAATGATCGTGCTGGTGAATGATCTCTGGTGGGCTCGGGACAGGGGTTGCTCCTCTGTCCTAGTCCTATTAGACCTCTCAGCGGCTTTTGATACCATCGACCATGGTATCTTACTGCGGCGTCTTCGGGGGTTGGGAGTGGGAGGCACCGTTTTACGGTGGTTCTCCTCCTACCTCCTGGGACGTTCGCAGTCAGTGTTGGCAGGAGGGCAGAGGTCGGCCTCGAGGCCTCTTGTTTGTGGAGTGCCTCAGGGGTCGGTCCTCTCGCCTCTCCTGTTCAACATCTATATGAAGCCGCTGGGTGAGATCATTCGTAGTTTTGGGGTTGGGTATCATCAATATGCTGATGATACCCAGCTTTTTATCTCCATCCCAAACCACCCCAGTGATGCCCTCTCCGTGATGTCCCGTTGCCTGGAGGCGGTCCGGGTCTGGATGGGGAGGAACAGGCTTCGGCTCAACCCAGACAAGACTGAATGGCTGTACATACCGGCATCTCAGGAAATTCAGATTATTCCATCTCTTACTATTGGGGGTGAGTTATTACCCCCCATAGATAAGGCTTGCAATTTGGGTGTCCTCTTAGATTTACAGCTCTCCTTAGAAGATCATATAGGAGCTGTGACTAGAGGGGCGTTCGCCCAGGTTCGTCTGGTGCGCCAGTTGCGACCCTATCGGGACCTGGATGCCTTGCGTACAGTCACTCATGCACTTGTGACCTCTCGTCTAGACTACTGCAATGCTCTTTACATGGGGCTGCCCTTGAGAACCACTCAGAAGCTTCAGCTGGTACAGAATACAGCTGTGTGAGTTCTTTTGGGGGTCTCCCGATACTCGCATGTAACACCTCTACTCTGTGAGCTGCATTGGCTCCCAGTTGTCCTCCAGGTAAGATTCAAGGTGCTGGTTATGACCTATAAAGCCCTAAATGGCATGGGTCCGGGTTACTTACGGGAACATCTGCTGCCGGCATCAACTTCCCTTCGTCCAGTGCGCTCCCACAGAGAGGGCCTCCTTAGGGTGCCGTCAGTGAAAGAGTGTCGACTGGCGGCCCCCAGGGGGAGGGCATTCTCTGTGGGCGCACCAGACCTGTGGAACCGTTTACCGGTGTTGCTCCGGATGGCTCCCGACCTTCACTCCTAAAAACATATTTATTTGAACAAGCCGGCCTGGTCTGATGGGTTTAGGGGTATTTTAACGTTTTGTAATTTATTAAAATGGGCTATTGTATTTAATATTTTTTTAATTTTTATATATTGTATTTTATCGTATTGCCCTGTACACCGCCCTGAGTCCTTCGGGAGAAGGGCGGTATAAAAATTAAATTAAATAAATAAATAAATAAATATTAGAATTTTTGGAAAGAAACAACCAGATCCCCGCAGCATTGATCTTTTTGGATGCTGAAAAAGCCTTTGATCAATTGGATTGGCAATTTTTGATGAAAGTATTAGAGAAAATGGAATTTGGAGAATTTTTTTACAACCGATTAGGGCAATATATCAAAAGCAAATAGTAAATAACAGTTTGACTGAACCATGTAATATTGAAAAGGGCACAAGGCAGGGGTGTCCATTGTCACCTCTATTATTTGTTTTAACATTGGAAAAATTACTGATTAAAATACGTGATTCAAATAAAATTAGGGGAATTCAAATAAGAGATCAGGACTATAGATTGAGGGCGTTTGTGGATGACCTGGTTGTTACAGTAACTCAGCCGGATTATTTAGTTGTAGAATTGATGGAGATAATAATGTCATAGGGGAAAGTTTCTGGATTTAAGATAAACATACAAAAAACTAAAATATTGTCTAAGAATATGACTGTATCACAAAAGGCTGTCTTAGAACAGCTAACGGGATTTGAAATAGTTAAAAAGATTAAATACTTGGGGATATATCTGTCAGCTTCAAATGTGAAGTTATATAAAAATAATTATGAAAGGTTATGGGGAAAAACACAAAAAGAATTAGATAGTTGGAAAAAATTACAATTATCTTTATTGGGAAGAATTGCAGCAGTGAAAATGAATGTATTGCCAAAATTTTTATTTTTATTTCAAATGATACCTATACTTAAAAAGGATCTAAATTTGGAGGAATGGCAAAAAGGAATTAATAAATTTGTTTGGGCAGGGAAAAAGCCACGAGTTAAATATAAGATAATGCAAGATACGTGTGAAAGAGGCGGTCTTAAAATGCCTAATTTTAAATTATATTATGAGGCTGCTGCTTTGTCATCGATAAGTGACTGGTTTAACTTAACACAAGGGAGATTATTAAATCTTGAGGGTTACGATTTGTTATTTGGTTGGCATGCATATTTATTGTATGATAAGAAGGTGGATAAAGTGTTTAAGATACATATTTTACGGTATGCTCTGTTGCGAGTCTGGAAAAAGTATAGACATAAGTTAAATTATAAGATACCTATTTGGGCAATACCTAAACACGCAATAGAAAATATAAATGTGGGATTCAAACATGATGAGACTACATATAAGGAAATTTTAAGTCTAGAAAGGAATGTATGGCAACTAAAGCCATATAATATCTTAAAAGAAGAAAAGATTGTACAAACTTGGTTTCAGTATGGGCAATTACAGGCAAGATGGAAAGAGGACCAGAAAGTTTGTTTCTCGATGATTGATGAAAATTTGGTGAAACAAATCAGAGATCAAGGTCAAGCACATATAAAAAGGATATATCTTTCATTGATAGAAATTGATTCAGAAACGGAACTTGTTAAAGACTGTATGATAAAGTGGGCTCAGAATTTTCAAGAAGTTATAACAATGGATACTTGGGAAAAGATCTGGGTTAGAAATGTAAAATTTACACAGGCCCAAAATTTAAGAGAGAATTTTTATAAAATGTTTTATAGATGGCACTTAGATCCTAAAAAATTAGCAAGTATGTAACTGAACTGCTAGCCCAAATGTTGGAGGTGTGGTTGTGAGGATGCAACGTATTTTCATATATGGTGGACTTGTAAAAAGGTTAAAGCTTTTTGGATTAAAATTTGGTGGAATATGCAAAAGATATTTAAGAAAAGGATAAAGTTTTCTCCGCAATTGTTTTTATTGGGTATTATTACAGATACTAGTGTTATAGATACTAAGTTGATGTTGAATTTAATTACGGCAGCGAGACTTTTAGTAGCGCAATATTGGAAGAAGGAAGAACTGCCGACTATAGAAGAGTGGACTTTAAAAGTTTCTAATCTGGCGGAAATGGCAAAGATTTCAGCGTATTTGAAAGACCAAACGCAACAGAGATACATTTTTTTATTATTATTATTTTAATTCCATTTATATCCCGCCCTTCTCCGAAGACTCAGGGCGGCTTACAAGCTTAGCAGCTTACATTGTGGAATGGAGGAGATGGATAGCATATATTCAGAATAAATATGGGACTAAAAAGTTTCACTTAGCATTTGAATAAGAAGTGGATTTATATGATGTATAACTAGTTAGTAGTTATTTTATTAATATTTTGACTATGGAGAGTTAAAGTGCGATAGAATTTAATGTTTTATTGTTGTTAGCATATTTTAGATTATGCTTGTTTGTATTTGTATACCCTGTATTCAGCTCTGGGAAGTCGGGGAGGGAGGAGGGGAGGGCAGGGGGGGTTGGGGAGAGGGGAGGGGGAGGAGGGGGTCTTTTTTGTATTTTAAAATGTACTGTAAAACTTTTCAATAAAAAAAAGATCTTGACAAACATGAACAATTCACCCTATCCAACAAAAAGCAAAGTTTTACATATAGGCAGAAAAAAATCAAAGATATAAGTAAAGATTAGGTAAGACCTGGCTCAGAAATGGTAACTGTGAGAGGGACCTTGGAGTCCTAGTGGACGATCACTTGACTATGAGCCAGCAATGTGCAGCAGCAGCCAAAAATGCTAATACAATCCTGTGTTGTATAAACAGAGGCATAGAATCAAGATCATGTGAAGTATTAGTACCGCTTTATAAAACCCTAGTGAGACCACACCTGGAATACTGCAACCAATTTTGGTCACCAAAGTACAAAAAAAGATGTTTAGACCTTGGAAAAGGTTCAGAGAAGAGCAACAAAGATGATCAAAGGCCTGGAGATTAAAACATATGAAGAACGGCTGCAGGACTTGGGTTTGGCTAGTATAAAGAAAAGAAGAAATAGGGGAGACATGATAGCACTATTTCAGTATTTGAGAGGCTGCCACAAAGAAGAGGGGGTCAAATAATTCTCCAAAGCACCAGGGGGCAAGACAAGAAACAATGGTTGGAAATTGATCAAAGAGAGAAGCAACCTGGAATTAAGGAGAAAGTTCCTAACACCGAGGACAATTTTCCAGTGGAACAGCTTGCCTTCAGAAATTGTGGGTGCTCCATCACTGGAGATTTTTAAGAAGAGACTGAACAGTCACTTGTCTGAAATGGAATAGGTTCTCCTGCTTTTCTTACAGGCTGGACTAGAAGACCTCCAAGGTCCCTTGCAGCTTTATTCTATTCTAATCAAGGAGAAAAGTGTCCTAGCATTAAGAAGAAATTTTCTAAACAATTAATCAATGGAACAGCTTGCCTTCAGAAATTGTGGGTGCTTCATCACTGGAGTTTTTTAAGAGACTGGATAGCCACTTCTCTGAAATAGCATAGCAATAGCACTAAGACTCATATACCACTTCACAGTGCTTTAGAGCTCTCTGTAACCGGTTTACAGAGTCAGCATATTGTCCCCAACAATCTTTGTCCTCATTTTTACCGACCTCAGTATGATGAAAGGCTGAGTTAAGGTTAAGCTGATCAGAATTGAACTGCTGGCAGTCGGCAGAATTTGCCTGCGATAAAGCATTCTAACCATCACACCCCATGGCTCTATTTAGGACATAGGGTTTCCTGTTTGAGCAGGGGGCTGGATTAGAAGACCTCCAAGGTCCCTTCCATCTCTATTCTATTCTAATTATTACTTTTGAAATTAGTTCTGCAGGGTTTTATTTTATTTTGTTGTTGTTAGTTGCAAAGTCGTGTCCGACCCATCGCAACCGCATGGATAATGTTCCTCCAGGCCTTCCTGTCCTCTACCATCTTCTGGAGTCCATTTAGGCTCATGCCTACTGCTTCAGTGACTCCATCCAGCCACCTCATTCTCTGTCGTCCCCTTCATCTCTTGCCCTCAACGTTTCCCAGCATTAGGATATTCTACAGTGAGTCCTTCCTTCTCATTAGGTGGGCAATTTTATTTTTTACTTTATTTTATTTCCCTTTATTTTATTTTATTATTGTTTATATTTTAATTTATTTTTATTTTTTCCAATTTTATTTTTCATTATATTAATACTGTAAGTATAGGTATAGGTCATGATTTACTTTTAGAAGTAGTTTTCATTTGGGAGGGAAATGTACAATGAAGAGAAAATATCCTTCAAAGGGGTTTAATATCCACATCTCAAAATGCATAGTAGAAAAAAGTACTCAAGAGGAAAATTGGACTTCTCCAGACAGCAATATTTCATCGTTATTTGAATAGAGAATCACTAATCAATTGGCATAAATATCTAGAAAGCTGATTAAAAAATTGTAGAAGAAAGCCAGGACAAACATGTCCATGTTCTTCCTGAAATTGAAAGTATTTTCTTTTCTAGCAGACTAAAGGACCCAAACTTGGGAATCATACCACGGAGACTGATTCTTTCTTCTATAAAATGCTCAGGATTTTTCTTGTTGATGTCACTGTGCTTCCTTTTCTAGTTTCATCCTTTCCTGCAAAACCCCCAGTTTTACAACAATTCCATGGACGGGGTGTATCTAGGCAAGAACGGCGAGCTGGCAGCTGATTTTGACATTGTGAACTGGTTATGGTTCCCCAACAAGTCTGTAGCCAGAGTGAAATTTGGGAGCTATGCAAGAGAGAGATCCCAGGAACCCATCTTTGTTATTGACCAGGAAGCTGCTTTGTGGCCCCAAAGGTTTAACAAGGTGGGGAAAACTATTGCATTCCTATTTTACCCCTTCAGCATTGTCATCTGTTTAATAAAGTTGCTTTAAAGTCTCTGAAGTCCATCAGTGTTTCAGAAGACTAGGAAGGATCCTGTCCCAACCATTGTGGCTTACATATTTTGCTACTATTCCTGATTCAGAGATTTTGGATTCTCAATCCAAACAATGCCATTGCCTTTTATTTTCATAACACTTTCTATAATTGGGGTGTTACTAATGTGGACCGCAAAGCCACCAGTCTCCAGATGGAATAGGACATCTCACCATGCCCAACTCACCACAGAACAATGCAACAATTCAATTTAATTATTTAACGTAATTAAAAATTATATTATTTTTGTCATATACATTTCATTTTGTTCCTCCTTTTGTATCCTTTCTTTAATTATTCTATTCCACCATTTCTTCGATATTAGGGTAACACTTGTCTTGCGGCAAATTGTCCTGTGGCAAGTTGGCTGTGGTGCTTTGTTCTGCAGTGAGTTGTCCACAGTTTGTTGTCCACAGCAAATGGTCCCAGACCTGTTCCAAGATACCTGCAGACTACAACTGATAACGAACAATAGACAAATATGCAAAAAAGCAACATATTCACAGGAACACACAGTTTGCTTGTATCTTTTTTTGTAAGTTTGGACTTACACGATCCTTTGACTCCTGTTTAATACAATAAACATTTGTTATGATGCTATGCCGGCTCTTAACAAGGATTTCAGGCAGAGCTCTATTTTATTATTTCTCTCAAAGGCCAACAAAGTTGAGGTAAACATACAATAATCTCCAACTACAAATTATTCCACAGTCTGCAGGTAAAAAAGAAGAAAATCTCCTAGACTCAGCTCTGATCTCACAGAAGGCAGATTCCCTGCATAAACTGCTACTTCCATTAAATGGACCTAATCTTTGTTAGCGGCTTAAATTTAAATAGAGTTTGGCCTGACTCTACTGTTCCTTTCCTTTGATAGCAACCCTAATATTTATGTTCCGGCTTTTGCATTCAGAGTCTGCCTCCCTCCAGGTGTGTGGAAAGTTGTCAGTCTGGATACTTCAGGGAGAGCCTGGAAGGGAAGCCCGTGTGCTGCTACAACTGTGTTCCCTGTGCAGAAGGGACCTTCTCCTCTCAGGAAGGTGGGTGACTCCAGAGTGAAGCAGTCCTTCAATAAAAGAATGACAGAATAGCAGAATAGCAGAGTTGGAGAAGACCTGCTCATTTTGGCCAATGAACTGTGCCAAAATAGCTGTACAATCTCTTCTTGAAAACCTCCAGTGATGTAGCATATTTGGTTTTCTTGCCTAAATGTAGAACCTTACTTTTTTCACCATTGAATTTCACTTTCTTAGACAGGGCCCAGTGTTCAAGTCTGTCAAGATTCTTCTGTATCTTGAGCCTATCTTCTGGAGTGTTGGCTACTCCTTCCAGCTTAGTGTCATCTATAAATCTGATGAGTTCCCCTTCTATCCCCTCAACTAAAATATTGATGAAGATATTGACGAGTACTGGGCCCAAGACAGAAGCTTGGGGTATCCCGTTGCATATTTCCCTTCATGTAGGTAAGGTTCCATTGAGGACTACAAGTTGAGTGCAGTGGGTCAGCCAGTTACAAATCCATCTTGCAGCGAAGCTTTGTTATTCAACAAAACATAAATATTAATAAAATTAACCTGAGTAGAAACATGATGAACTGGCAATTCATTAATCTGAGCCCCCACATTGAAAAGCAGAAAAATGCCCTGCGATTTAATACTGCTGATCACAGTCCCTAAAACTGTAACTTTGATTTTTCTCCTATTTTAGCCATGAACTGTCTCTGATGGTGGCATAGAAAAGCTAGGCTTGTGGCTGGATGTGATAGGTACTATTATTCTCTCTTCAGATGCAGATTATTGTACCAAATGTCCAGAAGATCAACATCCAAATAAGGAGCGAGATAAATGTCTCCCTAAGGAGATAACTTACCTGGCCTTCAGTGACAATCTGGGGACCATCTTAACTTCTTTTGCATCCTCTTTGACCTCTATTACTACCCTTATTTTAGCAATATTTATTAAATACAGAGAAACTCCCATTGTCAAAGCCAACAACCGCGACCTCTCTTACATCCTCCTCACCTCTCTCCTGCTTGCTTTCTTGTCCGCATTTCTCTTCATTGGACGACCAAAGAGAGCTACCTGCCTTTTCCGACAAACTGCCTTCAGTATCATCTTCTCAGTGGCTGTCTCTTCTGTCTTGGCCAAAACAATCACAGTTGTGCTGGCTTTTCTGGCCACAAAGCCAGGAAACAGAGTGAGAAAATGGCTTGGAAAGAGTTTGACCAACTCCATCATAATTTCTTCTTCCAGTGTCCAGGTGGTCATCTGCAGCACCTGGCTGGTGGTCTCTCCTCCATTTCCTGATTCTGACATGCAGTCTCAACCAGGAAAGATTGTGCTTCAGTGCAATGAAGGGTCTCTTACCATGTTTTATGTTGCTCTCGGTTACATGGGATTCCTGGCAGCCATCTGCTTTATAGTGGCTTTCCTGGCCAGGAATCTACCTGGAGCCTTCAATGAAGCCAAGCTGATCACCTTCAGCATGATGGTCTTCTGCAGTGTCTGGGTCTCCTTTGTGCCAGCCTACCTGAGCTCCAAAGGGAAGTACATGGTGGCTGTGCAGGTCTTTTCCATCTTGGCCTCCAGTGCTGGCTTGCTGAGTTGCATCTTCATCTCTAAATGCTACATTATTTTATTAAGACCAGCTCTGAATACAAAAGAGCAACTCACTGTGAAAACCTAAGTCACCATTTCATGTAAAGACCATGTTCTAAAAAGTCTTGTAATGAAAAATATTATTTTTATTCTAGGCTGTCAAAAGCAATGCAAATTATATGACTAGTATTTAAGCTCTCACAATTAATTATTTATATATGTGATTACCTGTACATTCCCTATTCTTGACAGCCACATAGTTTGACTAATTTTTCCAAAATAGAATCTAAAATTATTATTCAGATCTTTCTATATATTGACCTGCCTTTCTGTAGCAGCCAGTGGATCAGGGCTTGATGTTACATTTTTATGATATGGCATTGCAGGTCCCAAAGGTGCTTTTATTTACAAAAACACAACTGGACATATAGACAAGAGGTAGATCAGCTGGGCTTGTAGTTCAGCCAGAACAATCTGGAGCTGAACACTCTCAAATCTGTAGAGAGGATAATAGTTTTTAGAAGAAGCTCTCTTATTCTACCATCTCTTACAATATTAGGCAGCACAGTATCTACATTAGAGACCTTCAGGTTTCTTGGTTCTCTTATGTCCAAGGACTTGAAATGGTCACCTAATATTAGAACCATCATTAAAAGTCACAGCAAAGAATGTTCTTCCTGCATCAACTCACAAAGCTCAGATTACCCATCAGATTACAGATTACTGTATCGGCAGATACAGTTCTACAAAAGAATTCTTGAATCCATCATTTGTACCTCAATAATGTCTGGTTTGGCACAGCAACCAAACAGAACAGGTACAGAATTCTATAAATAGATAGGACTGCAGAAAAAACAATCACAACCAGCCTGCCTTCCATTGGGGATTTGTATGCTGCACAAACCAGAAGGAGCGCTGAGAAAATATCTACTTACCCCTCACATCCTACACACAATCTATTTCAACTTCTCCTCTCAGGAAAGCTTTTCATGCCAAATCAACCATATATAAAGACAGTTTTTCCCCCATACCATCACTCTGCTGAACACTTGATTCCCACAGCACTGTCTCAACTCTCATCTTTTCTCATCTTCTCATCTTAACTACTATCCTCTCCTATTGGCTCCTTATGATTTATCCATTGTTGTTTGTAACCTATGGTTAATAATTGTAACTATGATTTATGACCTATAATTATGACCTTGCTGTTTATATGTACAGTGTAAGCTTATGCACCGGAGACAAATTCCTAGTGTGTCCAATCTCACTTGGCCAATAAAGAATTCTATTCTATTCATTTTCTGATGCTCCCCCTGGTTCATGGAAGAGTTGTGGGTTCTGTAAAGCAGTGTTTTTCAACCACTGTTCCGCGGCACACTAGTGTGCCGTGAGATGTTGCCTAGTGTGCCGTGGGAAGAATTGAAAAAACACTGACCTAGGAGACAGAGGTGAGAGGAGGAGGAGGAGGAGGAACAGCCACGGGCGGAGCGGCGCTGCAAGACTCTCTGGCGGGGAGCCTTGGCTAAGCTGACAGCCCTACTTCGCTGGAAGCAAAAGCCCGGGAAAAGAAGTGGGCTCGACCTCTCTAGGCACCAGGGCTCCACGGCAGCGTAGCTCCGCCCCCTTCTCTGGCTTTGGAAGGTCTCTTGCTGAAGAGAGAGAAGCTGGGGAGAGGCGACCAGCTCGCTTATCGGAAGAGGACGGACGGGCGGCCAGCCCGGCTCGCCTGAGCTGTCGCATGGTTGGTTGCCTGCAACGTTCGAAAAAGCTCTTCTTCCCCAGCACGCGCCACTTACTCCTTACTCCCCGCGCGGCTGAGGATGCGAGACTCCCGCCTGGTTGGCTGCCTGGCTCCGCTTTCTTTGCTCGCCGTGACCCCTCGCCCCAGCCCGAAATAGAGGGATCTGACCGCTTCGCTCTTGGAGGCTTCGCTTGCGTCTGAAAAATTACACGGCTGATTTTTTTTTAACCTGTCCTTTTGATACGTTGCATAATAAAATGTCCTTTGGACCAAAGCAATTAAAAACCTTTGGGGTTTCCCCCCCCCTGGAGTGAAGTGCTTTTGATGGTAAAGGTGAGAAAGAAAGAAAAAAGGAAGGGAAAAAAGGAGAAAGGGAGAAGGGGAAAAGGGAGGGAGAAAGAAAAAAGGAGAATAGAAAAGAAAGAGAGAGAGAGAGTGGAAGGGACGAAGGAAGGAAGGAAAAAAAGCAGGAAGAAAAATTAAAAAGAAATGCAAGTAGCTTCCAGTTTCCACAACAAGTAGAAAGCAAGAAATTGAGAGAGGGAGGGAAAGAAAGTGGGAGAGAGAAAGGAAGGAAGGAAGATAAAGAAAGAAAAGAGAGGGAGGGAAGAGAGGGAAGGAAGGAAGAAAGAAAAGAAGCGAAAAAAGAAAATACAGAAAGATAAATTAAAAAGAAATGCAAGCTTTCCTTTTCCTTCACAGCAAAAACAAACAAAAGCCCCAAAATAAAATAAAATAAAATAAAGAGGCTAATAATAATAATAATAATAATAATAATAATAATAATAATAATAATAATAAGAAGAAGAAGAAGAAGAAGAAGAAGAAGAAGAAGAAGAAGAAGAAGAAGAAGAAGAAGAAGAAGAAGAAGAAGAAGAAGTTGGAAGGGACCTTGGAGGTCATCTAGTCCAACCCCTTGAGAACACAGGCCATCCTCAACTTACGACCATTCGTGTAGCGACCATGGGGAGGTCCAACGGTGTGGAAAATGGTGGAGTGCCTCGTGATTTTTTTCATGAAACAAGTGTGCCTTTGCCCAAAAAAGGTTGAAAAACACTGCTGTAAAGGATTAAGGGATGTTAGAGGTCTACTAGAGGAAAATTAAGGATGACTCCAACTGGGCATGACTTAGAGTCACTATTAAGGCCTACACTATGACAATAAAAGTGGTGAAATAGTATTATTTCTCTGCTCATATTACATCAGTAGCCCTGTTCTTTTTTATTAGTTTTATTCATTTATAACATAAAATGTGAAAATACAGAAGCAAATAGTATATATTGGGTGAGAGAGAAAAGGACAAAAAACAGGCCGGGTTTGCACACAGGTGGCAGCGACAAACAGGTAAGAAATGCAGCTGGGGAAGGGTCACGGCATGAGAGTCCTTCCTTCCCTCCCTCCCTCTCATTCTTCCTTCCTGCCTTCCTTCCTTCTCTTCCCTTCCCTTCCCTTCCTTCCTTCCTTCCTTCCTTCCTTCCTTCAATCCCTCTTTGTCCCTTGCTTCCCTCCCCCCTCCATGCCCTCCCCCACCTCCAGGGACAAGGGGAGGGAGACAGGCTGCCGGCTGGCTCATATTTAAGTGATTGTCCACTAGAACTCCAAGATCCCTCTCACAGTTACTACTATTGAGCAAGGAACCACCTATACTATACCTGTATGTTTGGTTTTTCTTACCTAAATGTAGAACCTTACTTTTTTCAACATTGAATTTCATTTTGTTAGATAGTGCCCAATGTTCAAGTCTGTCCAGATCCTGGAGAAAGATATTCCCTTATACGAGAGCAGTTTGAACCTGTTGAACCCAAGGATGTGGACAAAGTCCTCAGTGCTGTCTTTGCAACCTCCTGCTAATTAAATCTTTGTCCCTCCTAGTTGGTGAAACCCTCCATGATGGTGACCAGCAGGTGGGTGCAGGCAGGGAACATTCCTGGAGACTTTTAAGGAGACCTTGGCTCACCTTCTCCTTCAAAAACCATCACTTGACCCACGTGCCTGGACAATTTTCATCCAGTTCCCCATCTTTCTTTTTTAGGGAATGTGACAGAAAAAGTGGTTGCTTGGCAGCTATAGAGGGTCCTGGATTAAACAGATTATCTGGACCCCTTTCAGTCAGGATCCAGGGCCAGTTAGGAACAGAGACAACTTTGGTCATCCTTGTGGATGTTCTCTAGAAAGAGCAGGATAGGATAGTGCAACCATCCGTGCTCTCCTTGACTTCTCAGGAGCCTTTGATACCATCTTTTGGGCTGGCTACAGGTCTCATGTAGGGCAGTGCTGTTTTGTGCTGCCCAAGGCCGGTCCCGATTGATGTTGATATGAAGTGAGCGAACTAGTCCACGGCAAATCTTTTAAGGCATGCCACAGGGCTTGGTACTCTCTCCACTCATTTTTAACATCTACATGAAGCTGCTAGATGAGATCATCGTCACCTTTGGTTGAGGTATCATCAGTATACTGATAATGCTCAACTCTATAACTCCACCCCGTGACCTAAATGATGCTGATGCTGCCCTCTTGTGGTGACTAAGGCCTGGTTGAGGGACAACAGGCTTAAACTAAACCCTGGTAAGATGAAATTGCTTTGGGTGAACTGAGCTTCAAAATTCTGGATTTTGACATCCTTAGTTTTCGATTGGGTGGGACTACTTCAGACAGACCTGGTACTCAACTTGGGGTTTCTCGTAGACTCATGTCTCCTGATCAAAGAGCAGGTGGCAATCACAGATAGAAGAGTCTTTTCACAACTTCGCATTGTGTCCAGGTTGTGACTTTTCCTGGATCAGAAGCTACAAGTGGTGCAAGTGGAGTGTTGTGGGCAGTTTTGGGAGGCTCTAGATACTCAACTGCACCATTCGCTTAACTGAGACACTGGGGTGCAATGTTGGTTAGAATGTAGTATTACAGGCTGACTCTGCTCACTGCCAGGAGTTCAATCCTGACCAGATCAAGATTGACATGACGAAGGGGAGCAGGAGGAGGAATAACTGTATTTAAAACTGCTAAATTTATCCCCTCAGAAAACATCAGAAATGCAGGAAGCACATCTGGTTCATTTGGGATTTTTTTTCCTCTGGCTACATCTCCCCAGTGAGTGAATTCAGGATGCGACAGAACTGATTTTCCTCTCTCTGTAATTTGTTTAGTTGGCCTTCTGAACAAATCTCTAGAGATTTTCCTCAAGCGTGTCTTAGAAACAAGTAGCAGAACAGAGACAAATCCAGAGTGCTACCTTGCCTTGAGCCTGTTGAACACAGAAATGTTCCTGAAGACCAGGGCACAACAGAAGAAAGATTCCTGCCCAGGGATTGCCTTCATACCTAAAGCTAAGGAAAGCCAACAAAGGCTCAGGCTGCTTTGAATCTCTTTCTGCTTTTCCTAACTGTGATGAGCAACTGGCTCTGCCAGCTATGCAAGGATGGAGTCTCCTCTTTTTTCTGCTTCTTCTTCCCCCGATTCCTTGGGGCATGCTGAAGGCAAAATGCCCCTTGACTTCACAAAGAGATCCATCAGAGTGGAAGAGCCATTTCAAGCCAGGTGATTATCTCTTTGGAGGAGTGGTCACTGCAAGGAAAGGTCTAAATCCACTTTACCTTTTCAACCAGATCCCCTCCAGCAAATGTTTCCGCTGGTGAGTCAGAATTTGGGAAGGCTACTACTTTTCTTTTTATCTTGAATTTTTGTCACTCTCTTCTTGATGATGATGGTGAAGAAGAAGAAGATGAAGATGATAATTGTGAGGTTATCCATTCGGTCACATCCGACTCTTGGCGATTCTATGGGCCAGGTCTCTCCATATCTTCCAATCTTGCGCTACTTCTTTGAGTTGTTCTATGCTCTGGTTGGGGTCAGCTTTCACAGTGTCCAGCCATCATGTTCTTTGGCAGCCTGGTTTCCTTCAACTGCTAACTTTTTCAAACATAATAGCTTTCTCCAAATATGGGAGAATGATCCAACCTATTTGTTACACACTCACCAATTTTGTTTTTCCAGCGTCTGCACTATTTATTCCTTAGCTTAGAGGTTGAAAGCAATAATTTGCACTCATTTGCTGCCCAGATTCTTTGCAAGTGGTCAGTATCAATGTTTCATATAAATTTCAGGGGGTGAAGGTTCATTCTCCTAGCTTGTGGGTTTGTTTCCAAATATTTCGTTATCAGGTTAGGTGACATCTTCAGCAGAGTTTAGGGGATGTCAGTGTCAGTATTCTTCTGTTTATAAGGGCTTCAGTTCTAGGTGAGTCAAGTGAGGGTCTTGTGATGGGTCTTGTGATGGGGAGGTTACATCAGGTCAGTCACTGGGAAGTGAATTGCTGATGAAGGGGAAGCAGCAGGCTTGCGTGGTTTGTTCAGGGTTAGTGGTGTCTCGGGTTGGCTGTGTGGTTGATTTGGTTTCTCAGGGGTTCGTAGATCAATTATAACAATAACAATAACAATAACAATAACAATAACAGTAACAGTAACAGTAACAGTAACAGTAACAGTAACAGTAACAGTAACAATAACAATAACAATAACAATAACAATAACAATGCTTCTCTCCTTTGTATTGCTGTAGAGTGCCAGGCTTCGATGAACTCATGAACGTGGTGGGTGGCAGCGTGGGTGATGATTTTAATGTTGTTCCAGTCAAACTAGTGTTGTTTGGTATTGGTGTGGGGAGATTAAGGATTTGGGATCATGGCATTTGGCTGCCACCTGGTGTTTGTGAATTAAATGTCTTATCACTTCCTTTTGATAGATGTATCACAGTCTGTAGCCTTTCTACCAATCATAAGTACCATCTAATATCATTCAGGCCTACCATACAGGTAGTTCAATTTATATTGCTAAGCAAGACAATTGTTACGTGAGATTTGTTCCCCATTTTATGACCTTTCCTGCCACAGTTATTAAGTTAATCATAGCAATTCTAAAGTTAGTAACATGGTTGTTAAGTGAATCTGGTTTCATCATTGACTTTGCTTGTCAGAAGGTTACAAAAAGTGATCATATGACTACAGAACACTAAATCGTCATAAATATGAACCAGTTTCCAAGTATCTGAATTTTTATCACATGACCATGGGGATGCTGCAACAGTTATAAGTGTAGAAAAGGGCCATGAGTCACTTTTTTCAGTGTCATTATAACTTCAAACAGTCACTAAACTAATAGTTGTAAGTCAAGGACTACCTATATTTTTCCTCCTGAATTAAATTTGCTACTTCTCCCTCTGGATGTCAGAGAAAGTAGAAGAAAATGACAAGTTGTGACTGCATCTGTTTTTCAGGCATCAAAAACTACATATCTGGTACTTCTTGTCCTTCTTGATTGCCAGCCGTGAGATCAACAGGAATCCTCTAATCCTACCCAACATCACTCTGGGCTACAACATCCATGACAATCATATCAATGCCGAGATGAATGCTGAAGGCTTGCTGGATCTGCTTTCTGGTGGGGAGGCAAATGTTCCAAATTACAAATATGGAAGACAGAAAAATCTCCTGGCTGTCCTTGAAGGGACCGATTCTGACCTCTCCCAACATATTGCAACCATGGTCAGCATCTACAAAATACCACAAGTAAGTGTGGAAGTTTGCACTATCACTGTGGTTCAAGTTACTCATATATTACAAAAGCGTGCTCCTTATAAAAGATGAAACTTCTGCATAGTGGCCATCATTTTAAAATTATATAGTTTAGTGCACACAGTCATTTTACGGATCGTTGTCAATTCCTTCTATTTCCTGCAGATCTCTTATGCTTTTGTTTCAAATGATCTGGATGATAAAACCCAGTTTCCTTTTTTCTATCGGATGCTCCCTAAGGAAGGAATCCAATACACAGGGGTTGTTAAAATGATCCAGTATTTCAGATGGACCTCAGTTGCTCTCGTTGCTCCAGAATCAGACAATGGAGAAACATTCTTGAAAACGCTAAGACCTTTACTCACCCAAAGTGGCATTTGTGTTCTTTTCTCACAAAGTCTATCAGGAATCAATACCAATCAATATAGTTTTTCCAGTGATTTCTATCACAAATGGAAACAAATCAACGTATTTATTTACTATGCAGACGTTACATGGCAAACTCACTATTTCTACGGAATGGCATTTGTTGACCAAATTTTGGAGTTGTTAATAAAACCTACCACAGGAAAAATATGGATTGTAACAGCTATGGGGGATCTCACATATAATCTCCAGATTCCAATTTTCCAACATGTTCACAGTATTTTCACTATCTCCATCCAGGCAAAGAAACAGATAAAACAGGACAGCTTTCATCTCTTATTTTCTTCAATCTATGAGTTTGGCAACAAAGTTTTTCCCTGTTCATTTAAAAAGCTTGCCGTCGCCATTAAAAGTTGGTTGAGATGCAAAGAGAATGAAAACATGGAAGGTCTACCACAGGAAGAGATTGAAGGCACCCTGTCTCTTGACAGCCATCACGTATACAACTCCATTTGGGCTATGACGCGAGCCTTAAGTTTGGCCTTTATCTCCAGAGGGAAGAGGAGGAAGCTGAAGGAAGGTGGAAAGGCCTTGGAAGTAAGAAGGCTACAACCTTGGCAGGTATTTCCTTTTCCATCTGCTGAAGACACTTCCAGCTAAATTATTTATAAATGGTTTTAAGGAGAAATTTAACACATGGACAAGTCGGATTCTTTTCATAAGATACTCCTAAGCATGATGCATCAAGGAGAAGACTTGTCTACCTTAAATATGCTGTTTGTATGATAGGTGAAAGGGACGCGGTGGCTCAGTGGGTTAGGACGCTGAGCTTGTCGATCAGAAGGTTGGCAGTTTGGCGGGTCGAATCCCGAGTGCCGCGTAGCAGAGTGAGCGCCTGTTACTGGTCCCAGCTTCTGCCAACCTAGCAGTTCGAAAGCACGTAAAAAATGCGAGTAGAAAAATAGGGACCACTACGGTGGGAAGGTAACAGCGTTCCGTGCGCCTTTGGCGTCTAGTCATGCCGGCCACATGACCACGGAGATGTCCTTGGACAAGCGCTGGCTCTTCGGCTTTGAAACAGAGATGAGCACCGGCCCCTAGAGTCGGAAATGACTAGCACGGATGTGCGGGGGAACCTTTACCTTTACCTTTATGATAGGTGAATGGAGGGGAGGGGAAAGGCTAGGATAGTAAAAGACAGTTGGAAAATGTTCTTCAAAAAACAGAATAATAGAGTCTAAAGGAACCTTAGAGGTCTTCTAGTTCAACCCTCTGCTTAAGCAGAAGACCCTATATATCATGTCAGACAAATGGCTGTCCAATTTCTTTGTAATAACCTCCAATAACAGAGCACCCAGAACTTTTGGAGGCAAGTCATTATACCGGTTAATTGTTCTCCTTTGTTAGGAAATTTCTCCTTAGTTGTACGTTGGATCTCTCCTAGATAACTTTCCATCAGAAGCAACTGACCTCAGGTACTTTAGAG
This sequence comes from Vipera ursinii, assembly GCF_947247035.1. Lineage (NCBI taxonomy): Eukaryota > Metazoa > Chordata > Lepidosauria > Squamata > Viperidae > Vipera > Vipera ursinii. The sequence goes on from NC_139513.1 coordinate 4,431,112, forward strand.
AATAGGTTGACTGCCTTCTTCTCTGTGACATCACCTCCAATATCTTGTCACTCCTAGTTCTTTTCTTCATTATGATTTAGATTCTGCTGTATCTGGAATCTTATGATAGTCAACCTTCCAAAGTCTCAGTTGTTCTACCCTCATTCTTGCAGGCGTTGTAGTAACAGTTGGTATTTTTGATGGGACTCTTGTGTTTCTGGAGAATGACCTATTCCCTGCTTCTTCTCTGCAGAAAGGTACCATCCTTTCATCCAGATGAGAGGATCTTCTCCACAGAATAATAATAATAATAATAATAATAATAATAATAATAATAATAATAATAATAATAATAATAATAAAAAGTTGGAAGGGACCTTGGAGGTCATCTAGTCCAACCCCCTGCTCAGGCAGGAAACCTTATACCATTTCAGGCAAATGGCTGTCCAGTCTCTTCTTAAAAACCTCCAGTGTTGGAGCATTCACCACCTCTGGAGGCAGGTTGTTCCACTGGTTAATTGTTCTAACTGTCAGGAAGTTTCTCCTTAGTTCTAGGTTGCTTCTCTCCTTGACTAGTTTCCATCTGTTGCTTCTTGTCCTGCTTTCAGGTGCTTTGGAGAATAGCTTGACTCCCTCTTCTTTGTGGTAGCCCCTGAGATATTGGAACACTGCTATCATGTCACCCCTCACCCTTCTCTTCATTAAACTACACATACCCAATTCCAGCAACCGTTCCCTATATGTTTTAGCCTCCAGCCCCCTAATCATCTTTGTTGCTCTTCTCTGTACCCTTTCTAGAGTCTCGACATCTTTTTTACATCGTGGTGACCAAAACTGGATGCAGTATTCCAGGTGTGGCCTTACCAAAGCATTGTAACGTGGTATTAGTACTTCACTTGATCTTGATTCTATCCCTCTGTTAATGCAGCCTAGCACTGTGTTGGCTTTTTTGGCAGCTGCAGCACACTGCTGGCTCATATTGAAGTGATTGTCTACTAAGACTCCGAGATCCCTCTCACAGTTACTACTATCGAGCAAGGTACCACCTATACTATACCTGTGCATTTGATTTTTCCTGCCTAAATGTAGAACCTTACTTTTTTTCACCATTGAATTTCATTTTGTTAGATAGTGCCCAGTGTTCGAGTCTGTCCAGATCCTTCTGTATCTTAAGCCTATCTTCTGCAGTATTGGCTATTTCTGCCAGCTTGGTGTCGTCTGCAAATTTGATGAGTTCCCCATCTATCCCCTCATCCAAATCATTGATGAAGATGTTGAAGAGCACTGGGCCCAGAACAGAGCCCTGGGGCACCCCACTACACACTTCCTTCCATGTAGAAGCGGTTCCATTGAGGACCACACGCTGAGTACGGCCTGTCAGCCATCTACGAATCCATCTGGTGGTAATGCTATCTAATAAATCTGGAAGCCTCACTTGGAGTTTTCCACCCTCCTAACCAGTCTTTTCCAGTTAGGCAGCCCTATAACTGGTTTCTAACTGGGCATTTCTTTTGTCTCCAGTGACTCTTCTCTTCCTCCATTCTCCCACATCCTCTCCACCAAAATGGCAGGATTGCATAGAATAAAATGTTAGTTCTTTTTAAAAGGCTGTAGAGTTTTGTTCATGTGAATAGCAATAGCAATAGCACTTAGACTTACTGTATATGCCGCCTCACGGTGCTTTACATCCCTCTCTAAATGGTTTACAGAGTCAGCATATTGCCCCCAACAATCTGGGTCCTAATTTTACCAACCGCAGAAGAATGGAAGGCTGAGTCAAGTTTTTATTGGCGATGATCGAACTCCTGGCAGTGAGTCAAATTAGCCTGCAATAGTGCATTCTAACCACTGCATCACCATGGATATTTTTTTTTTATTCCAGTTTCATCCTTCCCTACAAGATCCCCAGTTCTACAACCATTCCATGGATGGGGTGTATCTGGGCCAAAATGGAGAGCTGGTAGCTGACTTTAACATCGTGAAGTGGTTTCGGTTCCCTAACAAGTCTGTGATCAGAGTGAAATTTGGGAGCTTTGCAAGACACACATCCCAGGATGCCACGTTTGTCATTGACCAGGAAATGATTATGAGGACACAATTGTTTAAGAATGTAGGGGCGATTATTAATTACAGTTCTATTACTCCACTTCAGTTTTATCATACTTTAACACATTCTCATTCAACTTCTTCAAATTTTGAGAAGGTCTGCAAGGATTCAGTGTAATCGCAGAGAATGTCTTAGAAGCCACAACCTTCCATGTTTCCAGTGGTGGGATTCAAATATGTGAGCAACTGGTTCTCTGTGTGGATGCCACTTCCAGAAGTCCATTCTGGGCCTGGACAACAAAAAATTAGCTACCGATTCTGCTGAACTGGTGCAAACTGGCTGAATCCCACCACTGCATGTTTCTCCTTCTTCAGTTGATTCAGGAGTTCTGGTTTGGCTTTCCAGTTCAAACAATGCCTTTCTTTTAATCTGTATAATATTTTCCATAGTTGTCATATTTTACAGAAGGGGACAGAGAAGCTACCAGTCTTAATTCCTACCAAATACAAATGAACAATAGCAAAAAAAAGCAAAAATTGAGGCAGAAGATTCACAGGAAGAGATAGATTATTTAATTTTGTTGCTGTTGTTGCTCTGCTTGTGTATTTGATTGTAGGCCACTATAATCACATATCTTGTGCTTTTCAAAACTAAAACATGCACAAGACACTAACCCCTGAAATATTATGCTGCTTGTTTAGAAGGATATCAGAAAAAGCTCCATTTTACCATTTCTCTCAAAGGCCAACAGAGTCAAGACAAAGATAATCTCCCATTAAAAACTATTCCAAAATCTACAAATGAAAAAGAAGAAAATCTCCTAGACTCCATCCCTTTGATCTCACAAAAAGGATATTTGTGTCCTTCAGTTAAATGACCTGGGTTAAATTAAATAAGCTTTGTCCTGGATTTAAGCTGCTCATTAAGGACCTTGTCAACTCTGCCTTACAATTTCTTTTTTTTTTAAGATCAACTCTAATATATAGTCCTTTTATCCTGCAGTGGATAGACAACAACTAAGTTGATTGTGATGATGATCATGACAATGATCATGATGATATATTCCTTTATGTTCTCTATTTTTCTGCACAGAGTCTGCCTCCCTCCAGGTGTGTGAAAAGTTGTGCACCTGGATTTTTCAAAGTGGGTCAGGAAGGGAAGCCCGTTTGCTGCTATGATTGTGTTCCCTGTGCAGAGGGGACCTTCTCCTCTCAGGAAGGTAAGTCCAGAGCAAAGCAGTCAGTCATCAAAAAGATTAATAGTTTCTTAGTCTGTTTCCAAAATAAATTATACATCTAAAGTAAATCATGCATCTTAAAAATCAATGCAATAGGAAGAAAGATTGGAGATGATGAACTGGCTGACCTGAACATAATCATGAGCATTAACTTCAGACATCCACTGCTACTTAAAAGCAGAAAGATGTCCCTTCACAGTCTATAAAAGTTTCCCTTAGTTTGATTTAACTTAACTATTGTCATGAAAAATAATACAGTAGTGGCTAAAGATAGGTGCTACTTTTCTTCTCTGCAGATGCAAATTATTGCACCAAATGTCCAGAAGATCAAAATTCAAATAAAGAGCGAGATAAATGTCTTCCTAAAATAATAACTTATCTGGCCTACAATGATACTCTGGGGATCGTCTTGGCTTCTCTTGCACTCCTTTTGACCTTAACTACTGTCCTTGTTTTAGTAATCTTTGTTAAATACAGAGAAACTGCCATAGTCAAAGCAAACAACCAGGATCTTTCCTACATCATCTTGTTGTCCCTTCTACTTTCCTACTTGACCTCATTCCTCTTCATTGGACAGCCAAGGGGAGCTACCTGCCTTCTCCGACAAGCAGCCTTTAGTATAATCTTCTCAGTTGCCATCTCTTCTGTCTTGGCCAAAACTATCACAGTTGTGCTAGCCTTCCTGGCCACAAAGCCAGGAAACAGGGTGAGGAGATGGCTGGGGAAGCGGTTGGCCAACTATATCATTCTTTGCTCTTCCACTGTCCAAGTGGTCATCTGCAGCATCTGGCTGGTGGTCTCCCCTCCATTTCCTGATTCTGACATGCACTCCCAACCAGGAGATATTGTACTTCAATGTAACGAAGGATTTCTTGCCATGTTTTATGTTGCTCTTGGCTACATGGGTTTCCTCGCTGCCATCTGCTTCACAGTAGCTTTTCTGGCCCGGAATCTGCCTGGGGCCTTCAATGAAGCCAAGCTGATCACCTTCAGCATGCTGGTTTTTTGCACTGTCTGGATATCCTTTGTACCCACCTACTTGAGCACCAAGGGGAAGTACATGGTGGCTGTGCAGATCTTCTCCATCTTGGCTTCCAGTGCGGGCCTGTTGGGCTGCATCTTCATCCCCAAGTGCTACATTATCTTATTAAGATCAGATCTGAATACAAAGGCACAGCTAATTATTAAAGCATAAGCCAAGAACTGGTTCTTACTCTTTCTTTCTCCAAATCTCATCACTATACCCATTCTTTGTTCTAAAAATTCTTGTTATAGAAAGTGTGTCTATTTCATTGGGTTGGGTTGGGTTGAAACTAAACATTAAGAAAACCAAGATCATGGCATCCGGCCCTCTCAATTCCTGGCAAATAGATGGGGAAGAAATGGAGGTAGTGACAGATTTTATTTTCCTGGGCTCCAAGATCACTGCAGATGGGGACTGTAGTCAAGAAATTAAAAGACGCTTGCTCCTCGGGAGGAAAGCCATGGCAAATCTAGACAGCACACTAAAAAGCAGAGACATCACCCTGTCAACAAAAGTGTGTATAGTCAAGGCTATGGTCTTCCCAGTTGCAATGTATGGCAGTGAAAGTTGGACCATAAGAAAGGCTGAGCGCAAAAGAATTGAAGCCTTTGAACTATGGTGCTGGAGAAGACTCCTGCGAGTCCCTTGGACTGCAAGGCGATCAAACTGGTCAGTCCTAGAGGAGATCAACCCTGACTGCTCTTTAGAAGGCCAGATCCTAAAGCTAAAACTCAAATACTTTGGCCACCTAATGAGGAGGAAGGACTCACTGGAGAAGAGCCTAATGCTGGGAAAGATTGAGGGCAATAGAAGAAGGGGACGACAGAGAATGAGGTGGCTGGATGGAGTCACTGAAGCAGTAGGTGTGAGCTTAAATGGACTCAAGAAGATGGTAGAGGACAGGAAAGCCTGGAGGAACATTGTCCATAGGGTCGCGATGGGTCGGACACGACTTCGCAACTAACAACAACAACAACAACAACTATTTCATTCTCATATAAAACCATTCCAGGTTAAGATATTTTGTTTTTTATTATTGGAATCTTAAAGTAAATTTCCCTGTACATATCCACTTCAATACAGTATAATGTAGCAGTCATAGGACAACATATTATTAAGCATTGGTTTTGTCTTGGTTTTTTTTGGTTTTGTTTACCAACTCCGATGGATCACCCACACCTTCTGGAGGCAAGTCGTTCCACTGATTAATTGTTTTAACTGTCAGGAAATTTCTTAGTTCTAGGTTTCTTCTCTCTGATTAGTTTCCATCCATTGCTTTTTGTCCTGCCTTCAGGTGCTTTGGAGAATAGCTTGACTCCCTCTTTGTGGCAGCCCCTGAGATATTGGAACACTGCTATCTTGTCACCCCTCACCCTCTCTTCATTAGACTACACATACCCAATTCCAGCAACCGTTCCTTATATGTTTGAGCCTCCAGTCCCCTGATCATCTTTGTTGCTCTTCTCTGTACCCTTTCTAGAGCCTCAGCATCTTTTTTACATCGTGGTGACCAAAACCGGATGCAGTATTTCGAGTGTGGCCTTACCAAGTCATTGTAAAGTGGTATTAACACTTCATGTGGTCTTGATACTATCCCATGGTTCATACATATGGTCATTACTGTGCCCCGAGGTCATGTGATCCCCTTTTGCAACCTTTTGACAAGGAGAGGCAATGGGGAAGCCAGATTCCCATGGACAACCCTTTGCCTGAAGTGGGATAGGGTCTCCTGCTTGGGCAGGGGGTTGGACCAGAAGAACTCCAAGATCCCCTCCAACTCTATTCTTCTGCTCTATTATATATAAATAAATAAATACATTTGTTGGAGATACAGCAGGAAATAAAGGGGACATAAATGTATCAATAACTTACAAACATAAATTAAACCTTCCGCTTAAATTAACATTAATCATCACATCATAGGAAAAGACTAGCAAAATATTCAATTGTCCCACTGGAAATATGAGGCTATGAAGTGCCTGTCCTGGGGCTGAAAGAAGCTGAAAGAAGCTCTTAAGGTTGGTTCTCCAAACAATCTGAAAAGAAGTCCCAAGGCGGTCAAGATTTTGGATGCTCTTTAGCTGTTCCCGCTCTCCTTTCTTTGATGTCCTGCAGAGGTAGAATGGGGGGTGGGGGAAATCAGAGCTGTAACAGGGAGGGCGATTTCATTTTTTCAATGACAATAGGCCTGGAGTCCAAGTAGTATTGCTGGAAATCCTCAGGCACTCAACTGAAGAGCAAAATCAAGGATTGGGAGAATTTTTTTTCTCTCTCCTGGAGTTTGTCCAAGACTGTAATCCTTGTTGTAAATTGTTTTCCCTTTCCCCCAAACATATTACTTTTTTATTTAGCATACGGCAATGTTACATTAGCCAGGAGACTACACTGCTAATGCAGAGTAGGAGTTCGGCTGGCTGTTTGCTCGCTCTGTTTGGTTCACACTTGGGCGCTTCCCAAAGTGTGCCACAGGAGGGCGGGCTAGTTCCACACCAGAAAGAAAGATGAGTGGCTTTCCTGCAGCAGCATCTGAGGCCCTCTCCTTCCACCAAAGCTGCCTCGCAAACGAGAGTGGCAACGTAGAAGGTACAGCACGGGTGGGATGCTGACTGTCTGCCTGAAGCACAGGCTCAACTCCCCACCAAAGTGGTACCTATTTATCTAATCACATAGAACATGTTTTTCAATTGCTAGGTGGGCAGCTGAGGTGAGTGATGGGAGTTCACCCTGCCACACAGTACTAGGACTTGAACCGCTGGAGCAAAGACCATCGCCAACATTAAGCCACTGAGCCAAACATAGAAAGTTGGAGTATGGATAGAATTCATAAGGGATTTGTACGGGGTTTGTCCCCTGGATTCCTTGGGGCTATATGATGTGATGCTGGGAAGTCTTATGAATGTGGTTTGGGTCACTGAAATTGGGAGGCAGCACCCAAATTGAGGGAAAATAAAATCATACAAGATCCACCTTGTGTAAAACCAGGGTGATCCCCACGTATCTTCAGAACCTTCTCCAGGTGTTCAATGGCCACGACTCAACCCTGAAGTTTTAATTTTAATATTTTAATCTTAAATAATAGCCTATTCAGACAGCTGCTATGCAGAGAACCTGTTTCCTGCATCACAATGTTTATTTACAGCATGTACGGTTTTTATGCCTATTCGTCCAGGGCTTTTCAACCTTTTCACCCATTGTACCACTTTTAGGATACGGCAACATCCGAGTACCACCAGTCGCCTAGCAAGGTGTCAAAAACTTGATGACCAAAAAAAAAGGAAAAAGGAAAACAGTGATGAAGTACAGATAGTTCTCAACTTACAACAGTTCACTTAGTGATTGTTCGAAGTTACAATGGCACTGAAAAAGTGCCCCCCAAGCCATAGCCGAGCAAGACACCTGCCTGCCCGCCCGGCGGCGCTTTTCCTCCTGTCTGAGGTTTTCATTTTTGTGAGCATTTCTTTTGAGGATTGGCAGCGGGGGTGGGGTAGGGGTGTTTGGTTTTTACTCCCCCTGTTTGCTGGGTGGTTGCAGCAGGTTTTGGTCACTTCACATGACCCTGGGACACTGTGACCATCATAAATATGAATCAGTTGCCAAGCATCTGAATGTAAATCACAAGACCCTGGAGATGGTGCAACATTCCAGCTGATCGGTGATTCTTCTGGGCTCAGCAGAAGCACCGGGATCAGTGCCGAGCTCCAGCTGGAGACTGGCGCTGATCCTGATGCTTCTGCTGAGCCCTGACAGCCCTGCAGCTCCAGCCGTCTCTCGCTCAGGCTTGTGCGGTGCTGCCACTGGTTCAGCTCATTCCCCTCCCCCACTACCACTTCTCTAAGATGGTCGCATACCACCTGCCAGGTGCCAATGTACCACAGTTGGTACCCGTACCACTGGTTGAAAAGCCCTGTATTTGTCTACCAGCTCCCAGAGTTGCACTATGAGGGAGGTGGATAGTTTTGTAAATAGCATATAATTAACTAAACAAATGAATAAATACTAAATTGTAGTTTCGCAGCTGGTTATGCTGGCCCCAGGGGCAGGTTCTTCACAATCATTTTTGCCATTTTGTGGGAGCACCCAAAAGTTGTTCCAAACATTCCAACTGTGTAATGAAGGCAGAGACTTTGGGTATTAGGGTTGAGGAAGAAGGTACCATAACACAAGCGGAAACCAACTCACGTCGGTTCACATGCAAATGGAAGTAGAGGCTGAGAACAATGTGGGGCACGACTTCAAAATCAGCTTGTTTGGAAGTTGTTCAGAAGAGGTGAGACTCAAATGGATCCGTCACCCCAAGACCCTCCCAGTGGGAATTGAGGGCAGGAGGAGTAACAAGACTGCAAAGGTATTTTCTTCTTACTTACTCATCCAGACGATCCCAGACACCAGAAGAACGAAAGCAGCCACAGTGGCCAAGATGACTCCTACGTGGAGTCTCCTGTTGGCTGAAAGTAGAACAAAGTCTTCAATCTTCAGGGCAATTACTGCTACCAAGATCCTAAGCTCAAGGACAGAGACCGGACCTCCATTTTGGCACCTGGCACAACCAAGGGATGCTCATTACCATGAATTCCTCCCTAGCAGTTTCACTTCTGCCAAAGAAGGACCCATTGCTCCTAGGATGGCAACTGTGGAAACCACAACCAGGCCTGGCCTTGAACCTAGGTGTGCCCTTCCCACTCTGCCATCCCCCAGTGCATTTAAACAAGGGTTAAGATGATGGAATCACCCACTCTTCTTCATTCACGTGGCACAAAAGCATTAATTATCTACAGGGTTACCAATTCTATGCCTAAGATGACATGTGGTTGTTTAGTTTGTGGTTCAATACATCATCAGACACAAATAGGTTGAGGTCGAGGATGGAGCAAACGAACAACTGGTGAATGTCTACGGAGATTCTCAGTCATCCAGGTCACGGTTGTCCCAAAGATGCTTTTTCAGGAGCTGTCCGCAAGGACTATAAATCCTTCCATTCCCCACCTGAAGAAGCCTCTTGGATGAGAAGTGAAACATCTTCAAAGAAAAACAAGAAAGTCCAGATGTTAAAGCACCTTTGGGATAACACCTGGTGAGCTAATTGTTCTGTCTTTGCACCAATGGTTCCCTTTCTATTGACCAATCCATCAGTCTCTCATCAGGTTCCTCCATCCAAACCAAGACCAGGGACTTCACAAGCCTAGAATGCTCAATGTGAGACAGTGATGCATCTCAAGGCCTGGGATAGTCCGTCAAATAATAATTATTTTTAAAATTCTTTCCACCACGGTTGAAAATTCTTCTTTACCTACCCTGGTTTTGCAGTTTCTCATCAGGCTCCTCCTTCCAGGCCAAGACCAGGGGCTCCTGCAAGCCTTGGTGCTCCAGGTGACACCGAAAACGGTCCCTCTCCTTGGGGTCAATCTCAATGCTGAGCCAGACATAGTACGTCCCGTCTGAGTTGGGGGCCACATTCCTAGAGAGGGTCTCGTACTGGCAGACTTCTCCATCCCTCATCCAAGTGGCCCAGATCTCCTTGGGGTAGAAGCCATAAGCCTGGCAGATCAGAGCCTCTATGGTGTCACTAACTGCCTTTTGGGTCACCTGACCCACTGGGGGCTCTGCAAAGACAGCAACAGCACACCTCACAGGTCCTCTCCAAACACAAAGGCAACACAACATCCGAAAGAACCTAACTACATTGCATCACTGCAACCCTTCTTTCTTGAATCTTATATGAGAATAAGAGAATAACAGATTTAGAAGGGACCTTGGAGGTCTTCTAGCTCAACCGCCTGTTCAAGCAGGAGACCTTATACCATTTCCGACAAAGGGTTGTCCCATCTCTCCTCAAAATCCTCCAGGGTTGGAGCATCTGTAAGCTCCTCAAGAGGTGGACTTTGATGTTGCCTAAATGACAATCCTACTAGGTAGACTAGGGCAGGAAATCAACCATACAAAAAAGGCTAAAACCCCTTTTCCTGAAATTGGCTATAATAATAGGATCTGATGCACTGTGCACCCTTTTCCGTTTCTTCAGAATATAATCTGTCTGCTCTAGAGGCATGTTTCCTTTTTTATTGTCCAAGGATCACGCATATGTCCATCAGTGATCTCAGATCACGGAGTCCTAGTGGACAATCACTTCAATATGGGCCAGCCGTGTGCTGCAGCTGCCAAAAAAGCCAACACAGTGCTAGGCTGCATTAACCAAGGGATAGAATCAAGATCGCGTGAAGTACTAATACCACTTTACAATGCTTTGGTAAGGCCACACCTGGAATACTGCATCCAGTTTTGGTCACCACGATGTAAAAAAGATGTCGAGACTCTAGAAAGGGTACAGAGAAGAGCAACAAAGATGATTAGGGGGCTGGAGGCTAAAACATATAAGGAACGGTTGCTGGGATTGGGTATGTGTAGTTTAACGAAGAGAAGGGTGAGGGGTGACATGATAGCAGTGTTCCAGTATCTCAGGGGCTGACCCAAAGAAGAGGGAGTCAAGCTATTCTCCAAAGCACCTGAAGGCAGGACAAGAAGCAATGGATGGAAACTAGTCAAGGAAAGAAGCAACCTAGAACTAAGGAGAAACTTCCTGACAGTTAGAACAATTAACCAGTGGAACAACCTGCCTCCAGAAGTGGTGAATGCTCCAACACTGGAAGTTTTTAAGAAGTGACTGGACAGCCATTTGCCTGAAATGGTATAAGGTTTCCTGCCTGAGCAGGGGGTTGGACTAGATGACCTCCAAGGTCCCTTCCAACTTTATTATTATTATTATTATTATTATTATTATTATTATTATTATTATTATTATTATTATTATTATTATTATTATTATTATGTTATCTTCCTTACCCTCTACACTATTAGCGTTGCATATCAGTAATTGCATGACCTCGGTAGATGCCATACGCTCAATAAAATAAATAAATGCCCTCTACACTAAGTTTGCTTTCATGCAAAAATGATTTTTCCCCCTCAAGGGGAACTACAGAACTACAGTCCTCCCATCCCACCAGCAAGCATTAAATGATCCAGCCAGGAAAATGATGTAGCTCTATTTCCCTACGCTTACCTATCCTCTGCTGAACTTCCTTACTGTAGGACAGGTAACTCTGCAGCCACTCAATGCAGGTCCCCTCCAGGTAGATTTTGTTTCTCTGAGACCACCCTGGATCATCTTCCCACTTCTCCTTGACCTTCTGGGCCTGGGGCTGAGCTGCCACCCATCTGAGGGTCTCCTTGTCGAAGCTGATGAAGTCCATCCCGTCGTAGCCGTAGTGCAAAAACCCTCCTTTGCTCCCGTCTTCCTTGAGCTCGCAGCCCAAAATTGCCTGCCAGGTGTGAAGCCCTGAAAGAGAGTTTAGAAGGACCACATTTCCACCCCAAGCCCTACCCGTACCCCCTCCAAAAAAAGCTCATTATAGAGCCTCAGGTGGATTCTTTCCCCCTTCATTTCTTCTGGAGAAGGAACCATAAACTCTTGTTCCCCGTCCCCCCCCCCATCTTCTACAACGGGGAGAAAAGTGAAGAGGGCCTACTACACCAAACCTTTTTGCATATCATGCAATGTATTTCGGGTGAAGGAAAAATAATCTGGAGTTTTTCTTTCCTTCAGAGGAAAAAAATAAATCACCACCATCTCCTTTCAGCGCTGGAACCCAAAAAGGAAAACAAAAAACAAAAATGCTGCATTTTGCAGTCTCTAGGTGGGCCGTATGGTCCCTTCTCCCTTCCTTGTGAGATGGCGATATGTTCCCTCGCCCACCCACCCCATTCATTTCTCCCTTGGAATAATGTAGAGTCAAGTGGAGGAAGGAAGGAAGACAAACAAACCTCCATTTTGCCGTACGCTCTTCAGCTCATGTCGGAAGACCCGCTCAGTAGCCAGCAACATCTCATTCCCTTCTTTCCCCTGCTTGGGGTCCTCCTTCTCCACCTTCTCCATCCAGGAGACCAAAGGCTCCACCCTCCTGGTGTGGCTGTCATAGCAAGCAATGGGTTGGTCATCCAGGTAGACCTTTGAGAAGAATTGGGGTAGCCCCAAGTTGGGCTCCGACACCTGCAAGTAGGTGTACCATAGGGAATGTGAAAGGGAGCCTGGGAAGGAAGAAGAGAGAAGGGATTGATTGATGGATTGATTGATTGATTGATTGATTGATTGATTGATTGATATAAAACACTACAAGTTTGTGTTAGTTTCGCCGACTTCATCTAGACAGCTGCTCCACAACTCCCTGACACTGCATAACTGATTTGGGGCTCAGACAGGACCCTTCCAGCCCAAACCATTTTCTGGATTTAAGGAGAATTTGAGAAATTAACCCACTTATCCACCGGATAGCTGCTCCTTGTGAGAAGACAGCAAAACAGAGGTTTGTGCAGTCAGCTTGTGAGTCAAGCTGATGAGATTTGAGGAGGCCTACGTCAATTTTTCACCTCTGGAGTAGCCAGTACAGGTAATCCTTATAACCATTCTTTTAGTGACCATTTGAAGTTACAACAGCACCTGAAAAAAGGTGACTTATGACCATTTTTTCACTCTTACAACTATTGCAGCATCCTCATGGACTTGTGTCTATGGCAAGGTAGGCAACCTTGGCTCTTTTATGACTCGTGGACTTCAACTCCCAGAATTCCTGAGCCAGCCATGCTGAGGGGAAAGGGAGAGGTTTCCAAGCTGAGCCATGCTGGCTGAGGAATTCTGGGAGTTGAAGTCCACAAGCCATGAGGGGGCCATAGTTCTCCCATGCTGACTCGGGAATTCTGGGAGTTGCAGTCCACGAGTCATAAAAGAGACAAGGTTGCCTACCCCTGGTCTATGGTGTAAATAAAGCTATGTTCAGTTATCATCTGTATTGTGTATTCTATAATTTGCATTTGATGTGCCATAAAACAATTACTTGGGGAAAGAAAGAAGAAACATGGAGAAGTGGATCTGGAGAATTGTCTGCAGAGAAAAGTCTCAGGAGATTCTAGGATAGTGGGCAAAATTGGGAAATCAGAAAGACATCCAGGAAGAATGAAATGATATACCATTTCTGTATCATTTTCCCCCCGCCAAAAAAAAATCTTCCATGCAATAAAGTCAGCAGGACTCAAACTGGACCTGAGGGAAACAAGTCCTTTTGCTCAGGTAGACCAAGGTGTTGGCATGGGTGAGGCTGCCAAGGTGAGACCTGCTTGTGAATATCAGGTGTGTTGCTGGAAAATAGATCTTTTCCTCAAGATTTAATCTTGATTTTTTTTGCCTGCAAGATGGAGACCTGGCTGAGGAAGAAAGGCAACTACGTGCCCTGGCTCCAGCCTGCCTCTTCCTGTGACGGTGTTGTCAAGATTGAATACTGCAGCCAATTTTGGTCACCATATCACAGAAAAGATGTTGAGAGTTTGGGAAAAAAAATCAGAGAAGAGCAACTAAGATGAGCCAAAGGCCTGGAGACTAAAACATACGAAGAACGGCTGCGGGATTTGGGTTTGGCTAGTCTAAAAAGAAGAAGAAATAGGGGAGACATGATAGCAGTGTTTCAGTATTTGAGGGGCTGCCACAAAGAAGAGGAGGGGTCAAATTATTCTCCAAAGCAGCAGAAGGCAGGACAAGAAATGATGGATGGAAACTAGTCAAGGAGAGAAGCAACCTAGAACTAAGGAGAAACTTCCTGACAGTTAGAACAACTAACCAGGGGAACAACCTGCCTCCAGAGGTGGTGAATGCTCCAACACTGGAGGTTTTTAAGAAGAGACTGGACAGCCATTTGCCTGAAATGGTATAGGGTTTCCTGCCTGAGCAGGGGGTTGGACTAGATGACCTCCAAGGTCACTTCCAGCTCTATTCTATTCTGTTCTGTTCTGTTCTTTTCTATTTCTTCAATCGCTCTTCAGCTTGGCATTCAAGCGAGAGGAGGGAGGAGGGCAGGCATTGAACAGACGGGCGAAAGGACAAAGTGCCACCTATAGCAGATTGTTGCTAGGGAGACTGCAAATATACCGGGTGGTTTTCAGTTTAATTTGCATCTGTCGGTAATAATAAAATTGGATATCCAGATCCAAAAAGCTGCAGTCCCAATACAGCCAAGAAAAATTGTATAACTTACAAGTTTCTTTATTTATTAAACTTCGGCAAATGCTAAACACTGCTCAAAACGGAAGGCAGGCCAAAGCAGGAGGAGATAGAAATAAGCATGCATGAAAAGGGCAGAAGAATTCTAATAACTAGTTTATATCTTTATCATCTATCTATCCATCCATCCATCCATCCATCCATCTATCCATCTATCCTTGGAGCCTTGGTGGAGCAGTGGGCTAATGCCTCCTTAAGTAACACCAGCTGCCTGCAATTAGTGCAGGTTCGCATCCCACCAGGCTCAAGGTTGACTCAGCCTTCCATCCTTCAGAGGTAGGTAAAATGAGGACCCAGATTGTTGGGGGCAATTAAGCTGACTTTGTAATAATGCCGCTTGGGGGGGTGCGTGTGAAAGCCCTAATAAGCAGGCATATACATAGAATGAAGGCTACTGCTAAGCTTGTAAGCCACCCTGAGTCTTCGGAGAAGGGCGGGATATAAATGGAATTAAAATAAAAATATCTATCTATCTATCTATCTATCTATCTATCTATCTATCTATCTATCTATCTATCTATCGTATCTATCTATCTCCAATGTCCCTTCCAGCTCTATTCTATTCTATTCTATTCTATTCCATTCCATTCTATATTTATTCTATTCTAATTCTATTCTATTCTATTGCACTCCATTCTATTCTATTCTATTCTATTCTATTCTATTCTATTCTATTCTATTCTATTCTATTCTATTCTATTCTATTCTATTCTATTCTATTCTATTCCATTCCATTCCATTCCATTCTATATTTATTCTATTCTAATTCTATTCTATTCTATTGCACTCCAGTCCATTCTATTCTATTCTATTCTATTCTATTCTATTCTATTCTATTCTATTCTATTCTATTCTATTCTATTCTATTCTATTCTATTCTATTCTATTCTAATCCAGACCCCTGCTCTGGAAGGGGAGCCATTTCAGACAAGTGACTGTCCAGTCTCTTCTTAAAAGAGGCTGCCAGAAAAGGGGGATCATCCTATTCTCCAAAGCACCAGAAAGCCAGACAAGAGGTAATGGATGGAAACTAACCAAGGAGAGAAGTAACCTTGAGAAATTTCCTAACGATGAGAACAATTAACCAGTGGAACGGCTTGCCTTCAGAAGTTGTGGGTGCTCCATCCCTGGAGGTTTTTAAGAAGACACTGGACAGCTACCTGTCTGAAATGATAGCGGGGTGGTCTTCTTTTTGAGCAGGGGGTTGGACTAGAAGACCTCCAAGGTCCCTTCCGACACTGCTATTCTATGTTCTCCCTCTCCAGCCAACAACTGCTCCTCATACTTAATTCTTTCTTTTTCTCCAACTGTTGTCTCCTACTGCTCCATTTTGCACCCATACTTTCTTTCCTCTCCTTCTGCCTATTTCATCAGCCCAGCAGCAAGTCCCCTAGCAACTGAGGAGGAATCCCCCCCCCCGCCGCAGGATTCTAGTCCTCAGTACCTGTGACATCTTCCCACAACCAGCCCGGCAATCAGCTAGCTGATCTCATCAGCCTTCCTGACTTCTCCTCCCCTTTTTCTGCCTCTGTTTGTGACCATCAGCAACGCAACTGCAGGCCCACCAAGCCACTAAATCCTATGCCACAATATTATTACTATCATCATCATCGTCATCGTCATCATTATTATTATATTATTATTATCATCATCATCATCATCATTATCATCATCATCATCATCATTATCATCATCATCATCATTATCATTATTATTATTATTATTATTATTATCATCATCATCATCATCATCATCATCATCATCATCATCATCATCATCTACTCACGGCCACAGTGCCCCAGCAGGATGACCAAGGTGGCCACGGTCCTCAAGCCCATGAGAGCCAGCGTGGACACAGTCCCAGATGCCAGGCAGTAGAATATTATGCCATAGGGAAATCAAGTGTTTGTCTAGCCCCCCCCCCCGCAAAAAAGAGCCCCCTTCAAATCTCCACCTGCCTGCCTCCAATCAGAGGCTGGCTGGGCTCTTTCCCCAGGTTGGAGGGGGGGCGGGCACCGTACTGGTTTCACCTCCTTCCTACCCCTTTTGGAAATCGCCTTTTTTTTCCTCCTCTGGCCCAGCCTTTCCCTGCTCGCAACTGAATGGGACCCACCCACCCTTTCTCTCAATGGCTCCTCGCCGATGATGCAAAGGAGCCAGACTGGAGAGCGGTGGGGGGGGGGGGCAGGGGAGTGGGGAGCCTCCTAAAGTTTGTCGAAGAGCACCAGCGAAGGGCTGGAAGAGCTTCGCGACTTCCCAAGTGATGGGGGTTGTGCTTGTTTCGGAAGGGAGCGTGTGTCTTCTGGGAGAATGACAACGGTGTCAGCCATAACTTATATTATATATATAGGATAATGACGACGTCACCACCATCCCGTTAACACAGGCAGGCGATTCTACGGGGCGGGTACCTCTCCACATCTTCCGAGCTCGTATCCTTCTTCGAGTTGTTGTACGCTCTGGCTGGTGACTTGTCACGGGCACAGTTGCCAGGGTGACTCCAGGGCTCATAAGCACAGAGGAGTGGGTCAAACGGCCCATGAAGCAAACGGAGCCTGCCTCCCCTCCCCCTTTTTGTTGAGAAGAGTCACACGTTGGCAGCAGGAAAGAGAGACTGAGATTTTTATTATTATTATTTTTAATTCCATTTATATCCCGCCCTTCTCCAAAGACTCAGGGCGGCTTACAAGCTTAGCAGTAGCCTTCATTCTATGTATATGCCTGCTTTTTAGGGCTTTCACACACACACCTAAGCGGCATTATTACAAAGTCAGCTTAATTGCCCCCAACAATCTGGGTCCTCATTTTACCTACCTCGGAAGGATGGAAAGCTGAGTCAACCTTGAGCCTGGTGGGATGCGAACCTGCACTAATTGCAGGCAGCTGGTATTACTTAAGGAGGCATTAGCCCACTGCTCCACCAAGATGAAGCTTGCCAGATTTTGGACGAGGAGCCGAAGGAAACGGAGAACTTTAAAGAGGAAGGGGCTCCTAAATGGAACAGCACGAAACGGAAACCCCCCCTTCCCCCATCTGCCCAAGAATAAATGTTTGTTAAGCCCTTTGATCCTGACTGAGATCCTTCGCAGCGCCTGGTGGGGCATCAGAAAGATTTGTGCCTTACATTTATTTATTTATTTATTTTTATTTTTATTACATTTATATCCCGCCCTTCTCCGAAGACTCAGGGCGGCTTACAAGCTTAGCAGTAGCCTTCATTCTATGTATATGCCTGCTTATTAGGGCTTTCACACGCACCCCCCCAAGCGGCATTATTACAAAGTCAGCTTAATTGCCCCCAACAATCTGGGTCCTCATTTTACCTACCTCGGAAGGATGGAAGGCTGAGTCAACCTTGAGCCTGGTGGGATGCAAACCTGCACTAATTGCAGGCAGCTGGTGTTACTTAAGGAGGCATCAGCCCACTGCTCCACCAAGGTTTGAAGTGGTAACATTGTCTTTTTAAAAAAAATATTATTGAATGTGTAGGTCGCCTCATCGAGATGGCACGGGGAGAGAGAGATACAAACGAATCCCTTGAAACGCAACTCCAAGAGATAATTCCCTGAGTCTGAAGGAGAAAGGATTCCATGTGGTTCCGAGAGGAAGCAGGAAGTTCATCTTGTTGCAGAGATCCTTGGGTGAAATTCTCTTCCACCCCTACCCCAAACGGCTGTTTTCCAAAAGGCAACTGGACTTCCTTGTTTGTTTTGAAAATGTTTGGTCACCACGATATTGAAAAGATGCTGAGATTCTCTTAAAAAAAGGTTCAGAGGACCAGGGATGACATGATAGCAGTCTTCCAATATCTCAGGTGTTGCTCCAAAGAAGAGGGAGCCAAGCTATTCTCCAAAGCACCAGGAGGCAGGACAAAAAGCAAGGGATGGAAACTAACCAAGGAGAGGAGCAACCTAGAACTGCTAAGAAGAAAATTCCTGACAGAACAATTAATCAGTGGAACAATTTGCCTCCAGAAGTTGTGAATGCTTCAACCCTGGAAGTTTTTAAGAAGAGATTGGACAACCTGAAAACTTGGCTCTTTGAGCTGTCTGGCCCAGGCTGAGGGGTTTTAATTTTTATTAGGCTTTAGTTTTAAATTTTGGGGACTTTAATTAATTGTTTTAATCTGATTTTAATTTTTGTATGTTTGTTTTAATCTTCCCTGTACACCGCCCTGAGTCCTCCGGGAATAGGGCGGTATATAAATTTAATAAAATAAATAAAACCATTTGTCTGAAATGATAGGGGTTTCCTGCCTGGGCAGTGGGTTGGACCTCCAAGATCTTCCAACTCTGTTATTCTATTCTATTCTATTCTATTCTATTCTATTCTATTCTATTCTATTCTATTCTATTCTATTCTATTCTATTCTATTCTATTCTATTCCATTCCATTCCATTCCATTCCATTCCATTCCATATTTTCTATTCTATTCTTCTATTCTATTCTATTCTATTCTATTCCATTCCATTCCATTCCATTCCATTCCATTCCATTCCATTCCATTCCATTCTATTCTATTATTTATTCCATATTCTATTCTATTCTATTCTATTCTATTCTATTCTATTCTATTCTATTCTATTCTATTCTATTCTATTCTATTCTATTCTATTCTACTCTACTCTACTCTACTCCACTCTACTCTAAATCCAAAGTTGCTGTCCAGGTGCTGAAAGACTGGAAAAGAGACGAGGAGGCGACATGGGAAGCAAGAGAACTGGAGTAAAGATGATTTATATTATGGAGAAGCAAAGTAAATTCTCGGTGTGGATTCGACTTAACAATAGCTCGCTTTCTTTTCTCTGGTGGGTTTAATGTATTTCATGTATTTTTGCTTGCATTTTCTTATCCTTTTCTGCACCAGAAAGGACAAGCATGAGGTCAGTGAGGTACCCACGCCATGGTTGCGGGTCTCTCTGGAAAACCCGGAAATGAAAATAGAGAAACCCTCATTCATATTTCATCAGGAGGAGGAGAAGCAAAGCCAAGGAACAATTTTACGTCTTTTAAGCACTGATCTTTATTCTTTACTTGTTCTCCGTTGTCCTTATTAGAGTTTTCCTGCCAGCAGAGAAACAGCTTCGGTGGGACACTGAAATTAACCAAGGACAGTGAAATTAACCATCAAAGAATGCCGTTTGGTGGCCCCCAGGGGGAGGGCGTTCTCTGTGGGTGCGCCAGACCTATGGAACCGCTTGCCGGTTGAGCTCCGGATGGCCCCCGACCTTCGCTCCTTCCGGCGCGATCTAAAAACGCATTTATTTGAGCAATCTGACCTGGTCTGATGGGTTAGGGTTGGGGTTTTAAACATGTTCTTAATTATTGTTTTAAATTTTAAATTTGGGCATCATTATATTTAATTGTATTTTAACTTTTATATTCTGTTTTTTATATTTATTGCCCTGTACACCGCCCTGAGTCCTTCGGGAGAAGGGCGGTATAAAAATATAATAAATAATAATAATAACCAGGAGGGAGTTTGAACCGATTTTTTTTTGGGGGGGAAACCCCTACAAAATTAGGGAATCTACCGCTCCGCTTCCTTCCAATTTCCCAACGGCTTTTTCAGTTGCTCTTAAGAATCGGACTGCCGGTCACCAGTACCCCCCAAAACAGAAGGCCACTTTGACTGGGGGTAACTTTGACTGGGGGTGGGAGTCTTCGCTCTCCTGTCTGTAAGCATGAGAAATGGCCCAGGACAGGCCCCCAGGGAAGTGGCTAAGTGTTTGTGACCTCTGCTTTATATGTCCGTGGGGGTGGGTGCATCCGTGGGTGTTCGTGTCTGAACAGCCGCATCTTAAATCCTTGTGCTCCGGGGCTTTACAGCCGGTGGGGGCCTTGCCTTGGGGCTCTTCTATCAGGCTCCCAGAAGTTGTCCAAGAAGACAAGGGGCTTGAAGAAGAGCAGGCAGTTCCCGTCAGTAAAAGGGCGTGGGAAGAACCCGCGAATGGGAGACATGCATTCTGAGGAGGAGGAGGGGGGAGGGTTAGGGGAGGGAGGGAGGGAGGGAGGGAGGGAGGAAGGAAGGAAGGAAGGAAGGAAGGAAGGAAGGAAGGAAGGAAAACAAGAGGGAGGGAGGAGAAAGGAAGGAAGGAAGGAAGGAAGGAAGGAAGGAAGGAAGGAAGGAAGGAAGGAAGGAAGGAAGATGAGGA